>NC_041389.1:433752450-433802019 GCF_002162155.2 Triticum dicoccoides | reverse complement strand
AAAGGGGGGCGCCGCCCCCCCCTCCTTGTCCAATTCGGACTTGGGGGAGAGGGGCGCGCGGCTGCCCCTTGGCCTCCTCTCCTCTTCCTCCATTAGGCCCATTAAGGCCCATTAAGTTACCGGGGGGTTCCGGTAACCTCCCGGTACTCCGGTAAAATGCCGATTTCACCCGGAACACTTCCGATGTCCAAACATAGACTTCCAATATATCAATCTTCATGTCTCGACCATTTCGAGACTCCTCGTCATGTCCGTGATCACATCCAGGACTCCGAACAACCTTCGGTACATCAAAACATATAAGCTCATAATGAAACTGTCATCGCAACTTTAAGCGTGCGGACCCTACGGGTTCGAGAATAATGTAGACATGACCAAGACACATCTCCGGTCAATAACCAATAGCGGAACCTGGATGCTCATATTGGCTCCCACATATTCTATGAAGATCTTTATCGATCAGACCGCATAACAACATATGTTGTTCCCTTTGTCATCGGTATGTTACTTGCCCGAGATTCGATCGTTGGTATCTCAATACCTAGTTCAATCTCGTTACCGGCAAGTCTCTTTACTCGTTCCGTAATACATCATCTCACAACTAACTCATTAGTTGCAATGCTTGCAAGGCTTAAGTGATGTGTATTACCGAGAGGGCCCAGAGATACCTTTCCGACAATCGGAGTGACAAATCCTAATCTCGAAATACGCCAACCCAACATGTACCTTTGGAGACACCTGTAGAGCTCCTTTATAATCACCCAGTTATGTTGTGACGTTTGGTAGCACACAAAGTGTTCCTCCGGTAAACAGGAGTTGCATAATCTCATAGTCATAGGAACATGTATAAGTCATGAAGAAAGCAATAGCAATATACTAAACGACCGTGTGCTAAGCTAACAGAATGGGTCATGTCAATCACATCATTCTCCTAATGATGTGATCCCGTTAATCAAATGACAACACATGTCTATGGTTAGGAAACATAACCATCTTTGATCAACAAGCTAGTCAAGTAGAGGCATACTAGTGACACTCTGTTTGTCTATGTATTCACACATGTATTATGTTTCCGGTTAATACAATTCTAGCATGAATAATAAACATTTATCATGATATAAGGAAATAAATAATAACTTTATTATTGCCTCTAGGGCATATGTCCTTCACCATCTGCATCTACATCCGAATTCGAAGGCAGCAAGGTACGCTCAACACATGTCACAGCTACCACCACTGCTACCAGTGTTCATGAACAGTCATAGAGAGGCTACGCGGGGTCTGAATCAGCAGCCACCAGAAAATGTGACCTGGTTTAAGGACTGCAATATGTGCCTCTCATCGGCGATCTGCACTCCTTCCCTTACTGATACGTCTCCAACGTATCTATAATTTATGACGTATTCATGTCATGATTAAATCAATTTTATATGATTTTGGTATCATTTGAGTGGAACTAACTCGAACTGACGTTGTTTTTAGCAGAACTACCGTGGTGTCGTTTTTTGTGCAGAAATAAAAGTTCTCGGAATATGCTGAAAATTTATGGTGGTTTTTTGGTGGACCAAAAGAGACCCCCGAAGCTTCGTGGAA
The DNA here is from genome assembly GCF_002162155.2 of Triticum dicoccoides. Classification (NCBI taxonomy): domain Eukaryota; kingdom Viridiplantae; phylum Streptophyta; class Magnoliopsida; order Poales; family Poaceae; genus Triticum; species Triticum dicoccoides. Next base: position 433,800,426 of record NC_041389.1, on the reverse strand, counting down.
GGACCAGAATCCTCACGAGGAAGATACAAGCCTGCTTGGCACGCCCTCCCCCTCCAGGGAGGGCCTAGCGAGCTTGTCGCTCCCTCGTGGGCCTCCTTGATGTGAGACCGGCGCCAAAAATTCCTATAAATACCGAAATACCAAGAAAAAACCCTAGATGAGAAGTTCCACCACCGCAAGCCTCTGTGTCCACGAAAACTCAATCGAGACCCTGTTCCGGCACCCTGCCGGAGGGGGAAACTATCACCAGAGGCCATGTTCATCATCCCGGCGGCCACCATGATGAGGAGGGAGTAGTTCACCCTCGGGACTAAGGGTATGTACCAATAGCTATGTGTTTGATCTCTCTCTCTCTCTCTCTCTCTCTTGTGTTCTTGATTTGGCACAATCTTGTTGTACTACGAGCTTTGTCAATATAGTTGGATCATATGGTGTTTCTCCCTCTCTATCTTGTTGTGATGAATTGAGTTTTTACCTTTGAGGTTTCACTATTATCGAATTGAATACTTTATGGATTTGAGAACACTTGATGTATGTCTTGCATATGAATACCCGTGGAGACAATGGGGTCTTATATTGATTCACTTGATGTATGTTTTGGCACTTGATGTCTACTACGCAACTTTATTCTTGTAGACATGTGTTGGGCCTCCAAGCGCAGAGTTTTGTAGGACAGTAGCAATTTTCCCTCAAGTGGATGACCTAAGGTTTATCAATCCGTGAGAGGTGTAGGATGAAGATGGTCTCTCTCAAATGACCCTGCAATCAAATACAAGAAATCTCTTGTGTCCCCAACACACCCAATACAATGGCAAATTGTATAGGTGCACTAGTTCGGCGAAGAGATGGTGGTAAAAGTGTAGTATGGATAGTAGATATGAGTTTTTGTAGTGCGAACAATAAAAAACAGCAAGGTAGTAAATAGTAAAACAGAGCACAAACGGTATTGCAATAATGGAAAATGAGGCCTAGGGTGCATACTTTCACTAGTGTAATCTCTCAACAATGCTAACATAGTTGGATCATATGATTATCCCTCAAAGTGCAATAAAGAATCACTCCCAAGTTCCTATTAGCGGAGAACAAAAGATAGAAATTGTTTGTAGGGTACGAAACCACCTCAAAACTATTCTTTTTGATCAATCTATCCTAGAGTCGTACTAAAATAACAGCAAGCTATTCTTTCTGGTCGATCTAATCAAGAGTTTGTACTAAAATAACACCATATGATGCATATCAACCAACTCTAATGTCACCTAGATGCCCCAATGTCACCGCGAGTACCCGTGAGTTATGTATACGACATGTATCAAACAATTTCAGATTCATAATACTCAATCCACACAAAGAACTACAAGGAGACCCCAAAGTTTCTATCGGAGAAAAGATAGTAAAAGCGTGCATCAAGCCCTATGCATAGATTACCCTAAAGTCACCTCGGGAATCCGCAAGTTGAGTGCCATAACATATATCAAGTGAATCAAAATAATACCCCATTGTCACCACGGGTATTCATATGCAAGACATATATCATGTGTTCTCAGATCTGAACATTCAATCCTACAAGACAAAACTTCAAAGGGTAAAGACTCAATTCATCACAACAAGAGTAGAGAGGGGAGAAACATCATATGATTCATCTATGCAAACAAAGCCCGCGATACATCAAGATCGTGACATCTCAAGATCACGAGAGAGAGAGAGAGAGAGCGATTAAACACATAGCTACGATACAGACCCTTAGCCCCGAGGATGGACTACTCCCTCCTCATCGTGGTGGCCGCCGAGATGATGAAGATGGCCACCGGTGATGATTCCCCCATCCGGCAGGGTGCCAGAATGGGGTCTAGATTGGATCTCGTGGATACAAAGGCCTTGCAGCGGCGGAACTTCTGATATAGGGCTACCCGAAAGGGTTTTGGAATATTTGGGATTTTATAGGGTAAAGAGGCGGTCCAGGGGGTGCCCGAGGAGGGCACAACCCACCTGGGCGCGCCTGGGCCCCCAGGCGTGCCCTGGTGGGTGCTGACCTCCTCGAGGCACCCCCAGGTTCTTCCTTGGCCCACTCGTGGTCTTCTGGTCCATAAAAAATCTCCAAAAAGTTACGCGTTGTTTGGACTCCGTTTGATAACTATTTCTTGCGATGTAAAAAACAAGCAAAAAATAGCAGCTGGCACTGGGCACTGGGTCAATAGGTTAGTCCCAAAAAATGATATAAAGTTGCTATTAAATGATTGTAAAACATCCAAGAATGATAATATATTAGCATGAATACTTCATAAATTATAGAGATGTTGGAGACGTGTCAGCACTCAACTTGCAGATTCCCGAGGTGACATTGGGGTAATCTATGAATAGGGATTGATGCACGTTTTTGTTGGGGTACATAGTAATTCAAAAAAATTCCTACAATCACGCAAGATCTATCTAGGAGATGCATAGCAACGAGACGGGAGAGTGTGTCCACATACTCTCGTAGACCGAAAGCGGAAGCATTTAGTAACGTGGTTGATGTAGTCGAACGTCTTCACGATCCAACCGATCCAAGTACCGAACGTACGGCACCTCCCTGTTCAGCACCCGTTCAGCATGATGACGTCCCTCAAGCTCTTGATCCAGTTGAGGACGAGGGAGAGTTCCGTCAGCACGACGGTGTGGCGACGGTGTTGATGATGTTACTGGCGCAGGGCTTCGCCTAAGCACTACAAAGATATGATCAAGGTGTTAAACTGTGGAGGGGGGCACTGACGGTGTCAAAACCGGCGGATCTCGGGTAGGGGGTCCTGAACTGTGCGTCTAAGGCTAATGGTAATAGGAGGCGGGGGACACGATGTTTACCCAGGTTTGGGCCCTCTCTATGGAGGTAATACCCTACTTCCTGCTTGATTGGTCTTGATGATATGAGTATTACAAGAGTCGATCTACCACGAGATTGTAGAGGCTAACCCTAGAAGCTAGCCTATGATGATGATTGTTGTTGTCCTACGGACTAAAACCTCTGATTTATATAGTCATGGAGGGGGCTAGGGTTACACAGAGTCGGTTACAGAGAAGGGAACCTACATATCCTAATTGTCAAGCTTGCCTTCCACGCAAAGGAGGGTCCCACCCGCACACGGGACGAAGTATTCAATCTTGTATCTTCATAGTCCAATAGTCCGGCATAGGCATATAGTCCGGCTGTCTGAGGACCCCCTAATCCAGGACTCCCTCAGTAGCCCCTGAACCAGGCTTCAATGACGATGAGTCCGGTGCGCAGATTGGCTTCGGCATTGCAAGGCGGGTTCCTTCTTCGAATACTCCAAAGTAGATCTTGAACACCAGAATCGTGTCCGGCTCTGCAAAACAAATTCCACATACCACCATAGAGAGTACAATATTCCACGAGTCTAATCTGCTGACAGTTTTTCCATAGCATGACACCACGCCGTGGCCCGGTCATTATTCGAACCATTTTCTCAACCTGCTACTACACGTCTTGAGAGGCGGTTTTTATTGGGATGTCTTGTCGAAGCAGAGATCGTGTACCCTTATCACGGGATTCTCATCAATACGAGTGTGGGTAACCCAACCGTGCCATCAGCATGGTGCTTGGGGAATAAGCGAGTTTCTAGGGCAAGTGGGGAGGCGCATGACTTTTGCCTCCTCTATAAAGAGATAAGGGTTACCCCTCTTTTCACCCACGCCCTCTTCTTCCTCTGGTCATCCATTCTTGAGCCCCAATGCCCAAGCTCTCGCCTTCTCCGCAAAAACATTCCGAACATGTCCGGAGCAGGAGGCAAGTGGATGGCTTCCTCTGTCAAGAAGAAGGACATCAAGAAGCTTCGGGAGCTCCAAGGACATCGCACATCGGCTTCCGGTCGAAGGGTAGACCATCCCCACCCCGAAGCCCCAGGAAAGGGTAGTGTTCCTATCCTACTTTGTCCGCGGGCTGGGATTCCCCCTCCACCCGTTCGTCCGTGGACTAATGTTCTACTATGGGCTGGACTTCCATGATTTGGCCCCCAACTCCATCCTCAACATCTCGGCGTTTATCGTCGTGTGCGAGGCCTTTCTCCGCATCACACCTCACTTCGGCCTATGGCTGAAGACTTTCAACGTGAAGCCAAAGATGGTGAGCGGCCAGCAGGGGGAGTACGGAGGCGCCATGGTGGGAAAAATGCCCAATGTCACCTGGCCCGAAGGCTCCTTTGTGGATACCGTGAAGGGGTGGCAATCGGGGTGGTTCTACATCACCGAGCCACGTGACGCCAACTGGGTGGCGACCCCCAAATTCCGATCCGGCGTCCCCATGCGGCTCACCTCCTGGCAAGAGAAGGGCGTGGCCTGGGGCTTAGCGGAAGAACTAACCGGACTTCAGACATGTGTCAAAAACATGATGAGCAAGAAAATCAAGCTTGTCAACGTGGTCCAGGTTATGCTCCTCCGCCGGATTCTTCCGTGCCAGAGAAGGATTTGCAATCTGTGGGAGTTTGACCCGGCCGTACACCAGACGCTGCGGGAGCTCTTCAACACGATGCACGAAGACGTCTGGAAGGTGCTATTCAAGGCCAACGAGGTACCACCGCCCACAACCGAAGATCGCGGGCTCAGCGCAAGACGCCAAGCCAATCGGTTAAGTTTTCATGTTTGCAAGATATGTCTTTTACTAGCACATCAGCGGGAGGAACCTAAGCCTCCATGCCAATATTTCAGGCCAAGGTAACGATAGCGGAGCAGATTACCTGTCCGGCTCCGCTACCTGAACATCCAGAACCGCCTCTTCTAACGAAGATGCTGTTTCCGGTGCCCTATGAGGTACCGGAGAAGAAGGCCAAGAGGACGGACGCAGGGACCAGAGATGGTCTCCGGCGCAAGGTTGCATCGGACATGACGTCCAAAGATACCAAGTCACACTCCTCCACCGAAACCGAGGAGGAGGAACAGGAAATCCACCCCCCCTGATACGTCTCCAACGTATCTACTTTTCCAAACACTTTTGCCCTTGTTTTGGACTCTAACTTGCATGATTTGAATGAAACTAACCCGGACTGACATTGTTTTCAGCAGAACTGCCATGATGTTGTTTTATGTGTAGAAAATAAAAGTTCTCGGAATGACCTGAAAATCCACGGAGGCAAGTTTTGGAAAATATAAAAAATACTGGAGAAAGAAAGACCAGGGGTCCCACACCATGTCCACAAGGGTGGGGGGCGTGCCCACCCCCTGGGCGCGCCCCCTGTCTCATGGGACCCCTGAGGCTCCGCCGACCTCAACTCCAACTCTATATATTCCGTCTCGCGGAGAAAAAAATCAGAGAGAAAGTTTCATCGCGTTTTACGATACGGAGCCGCTGCCAAGCCCTAATCTCTCTCGGGAGGGCTGATCTGGAGTCCGTCGGGGCTCCGGAGAGGGTGATTCGTCGCCGTCATGATCATCAACCATCGTCCACCACCAATTTCATGATGCTCATCGTCGTGCGTGAGTAATTCCATCATAGGCTTGCTGGACGGTGATGGATTGGATGAGATTTACCATGTAATCAAGTTAGTTTTTTAGGGTTTGATCCCTAGTATCCACTATGTTCTGAGATTGATGTTGCTATGACTTGCTATGCTTAATGTTTGTCACTAGGGCCAGAGTGCCATGATTTCAGATCTGAACCTATTATGTTTTCATGAATATATGTGTGTTCTTGATCCTATCTTGCAAGTCTATAGTCACCTATTATGTGTTATGATCTGACAACCCCGAAGTGACAATAATCGGGATACTTCTCGGTGATGACCGTAGTTTGAGGAGTTCATGTATTCACTATGTGTTAATGCTTTGGTCCGGTTCTCTATTAAAAGGAGGCCTTAATATCCGTTAGTTTCCACTAGGACCCCGCTGCTACAGGAGGGTAGGACAAAAGATGTCATGCAAGTTCTTTTCCATAAGCATGTATGACTATATACGGAATACATGCCTACATTACATTGATGAACTGGAGCTAGTTCTGTGTCACCCTACGTTATAGCTATTACATGAGGAATCGCATCTGACATAATTATCCATCACTAATCCAATGCCTACGAGCTTTTCACATATTGTGTTTCGCTTATTTACTTTTCCGTTGCTACTGTTACAATCGTTACAAAACTATTATCTTTACTTTTGCCACTGTTACCTTTATTATCATACTACTTTGCTACTAAATACTTTGCTGCAGATACTAAGTTATCCAGGTGTGGTTGAATTGACAACTCAACTTCTAATACTCAATAATATTCTTTGGCTCCCCTTGTGTCGAATCAATAAATTTGGGTTGAATACTTTACCCTCGAAAGCTGTTGCGATCCCCTACACTTGTGGGTTATCAAGACTAATTTCTGGCGCCGTTGCCGGGGAGCATAGCTCTATTCTTTGAGTCACTTGGGATTTATATATGTTGATCACTATGAAGAACTTGAAAGACACAAAAACCAAGATTTTTCCCTCAACTACGAGGGGAGGTGAGGAACTGCCATCTAGCTCTGCACTAGATTCTCCTTCTGTTTTGAGTAAGCTTGCGACACCTAAACCTGCTACTGTTATGAATTCTGATATGTCGCATGTTATTGATGATGCCACTTCTGCTATGCATGATACTTATGATGAAACTACTTCTGTGCGTAATACCACTTTGCCATTAGGTGAATTTCTTGATGAACAACTTGCTAGGGTTAGAGAGAACGAAATTATTAAAGATGCTATTATTGATGATAGTGATGATGAAAGTTCTTCCCCTGATTATGAATTACCTGTTGTTCCTGAGGGTTATGTTATGGAAGAGGAAGCTGCTAGAGCTATATTTGCTTGTAAAGATGGATATGATCTTTAAAAGTTATTAGCTAAATGGAAGCAGCAGTCTCTTAATGCTAGAATGGAACCTGACCCTGCTTTTGCTAATTCACCTATCTGTGTTACTGATAAGGATTATGAATTCTTTGTTGATCTTGAAATAATTACTTTTGTTGAATCTGATCATTTTTATGGCCTTGAATCTGAAACTGTTGTGGCACATCTTACCAAGTTGAATGATATAGCCACTCTGTTTACTAATGATGAGAAGTCTCGCTATTATTATATCCTTAAGATATTTCTGTTCTCATTAAAGGGTGATGCTAAGACTTGGTTTAGTTATCTTGATCCTGGTTGTGTGCGTAGTCCCCAGGATATGATTTAGTACTTCTCTGCTAAATATTTCCCTGCTCATAAGAAACAAGCTGCCTTGCGGGAAATATATAATTTTGTGCAAATCAAAGAAGAGAGGCTCCCACAATCTTGGGGGAGGCTTCTCCGATTACTTAATTTTTTGCCTGGTCATCCTCTTAAGAAAAATGAAATACTTGATATCTTTTATAATGGACTAACCGATGCTTCCAAGGACTACTTGGATAGTTGTGCTGGTTGTGTTTTTAGGGAAAGAACAGTCGATGAAGCTGAATTATTATTGAATAATATGTTGACTAATGAAAATAATTGGACTCTTCCTGAGCCAATTCCTGAGGCAATTCCTGAACCAATTGAGCCAACTCCTGAGCCTATTCCTAAACCCACTCTGAAGAAGAGAGGTGTTCTATTTCTCAGTCCTGAAGATATGCAAGAGGCAAAGAAATCAATGAAAGAAAAAGGTATAAAAGCTGAAGATGTTAAGAATTTACCACCTATAGAAGAAATACATGGTCTTAATATACCGCCTGTTGAAGAACCACATTGTCTTGATAACCCGACACAGGTAGTAAAGGTAAATTCTCTCTATAGATATGATAAAGTTGAAATTCCCTCTACTAAATTTCATAGCCCATGCTTAGATGAATTTGATGACTTTATGGCTAGACAAGAAAGCTTCAATGCTTATGTTGGTAGAGAATTAAAGAATAATGCTTTCGAGATAGGACGCGTGAGTGATTATATGGCTAGAGTTAAAGGTGAACTCAAACTCGTTAGCAAATATGCTTCTATGGTTGCTACTCAAGCTGAGCAAGTACTTAAAGCTCAAAATGATTTGCTTGATGAAATAAATAATAAACCTGACTTTGCTGTTAGAGTGGCTACTAGAACTGGTAGAATGTCTCAGGAATCTTTGTATCCTGAAGGCCACCCTAGGAGGATCGAGCAAGATTCTCAGAGAAATAACTTAGAGGCACCTAGTTCTTCCAAAAAGAAGAAAAAGAAAAACGATAGGACTTTGCATTCTTCTAGTGAACCTGTTGTAGACACACCTGAGAATCCCAATGATATTTCTATTTCTGATGCTGAAACACAATCGGGTGATGAACATGAACCTAGTGATAATGTTAAAGATAATGTTCATGTTGATGCTCAACCTAGCAATACCAATGAAGTAGAGGTTGAACCTGCTGTTGATTTTGATAACCCACAATCAAAGAATCAACGTTATGATAAGAGAGACTTTGTTGCTCGGAAGCATGGTAGAGAAAGAGAACCATGGGTTCAGAAACCCATGCCCTTTCCTCCTAAACCATCCAAGACAAAGGATGATGAGGATTTTGAGCGCTTTGCTGATATGATTAGACCTTCTTCTTACGTATGCGCTTAACTGATATGCTTAAAGTAAATCCTTATGCTAAATATATGAAGGATATCATTACAAATAAAATAAAGATACCGGAAGATGAAATTTCCACCATGCTTGCTAATTACACTTTTAAGGGTGGAATACCAAAGAAACTTGGAGATCCGGGGGTACCAACTATACCATGCTCCATTAAAAGAAACTATGTTAAAACTGCTTTATGTGATCTTGGAGCCGGTGTTAGTGTTATGCCTTTCTCTTTATATCGTAGACTTGAATTGAATAAGTTGACACCTACTGAAATATCTTTGCAAATGGCTGATAAATGAACTCTATACCTGTCGGTATTTGTGAGGATGTGTCTGTTGTGGTTGCAAATGTCACTATCTTAACGGACTTTGTTATTTTTGATATTCCCGAGGACGATAGTATGTCGATTATCCTTGGTAGACCCTTTTTGAATACTGCAGGGGCTGTTATTGATTGCAACAAAGGCAATGTCACTTTTCATGTTAATGGTAATGAGCATACAGTACACTTTCCGAGGAAACAATCTCAAGTTCATAGCATCAATTATATTGGAAAAGTTCCAACTATCATTATTGGAGGTTTTGAATTTCCTCTCCCTACTGTCAAGAAAAAGTATGATATTCTTATTATTGGGGATGTTCATATCCCCGTTGAGGTAACTTAGTGTTATTCGAAATTTCTCCGGTTCCGTGTTATTCGGAATGAGTTTGTTAACAAGACTTGATCAACCTTGTTAGTGGATTCATTTTGATGATCATGAGATGGATGAAACTAGAAGGCACAACCTTCTGTACCCTCTTTTTACTTTCTGTTATTTAGAATAAATAAAGCAAAAATAGTATTATCTGTCTGTTTTCTGAATTTTCCGTGCAATAAAAAATATCCCGAAAATAAAAGTGCTCCAAATGCCCTGCAAATTTAGTATGATTTTTTATGGAATATTTGAGGATTTTAGGCACTGAAAACACTATAGGAGGGGCAAGCACCAGGCCACGAGAGTGGAGGGCGCGCCCACACCCCCTGGGCGCACCCCCCTATCTCGTGGGCCCCTGGTAGCTCCCCTCCACTTATGCCAGCACCCACACACTCCATCTTCTTCCCAAAAAAATCCCCATCCAGCTCAAGCACGAGGTCTAGCTCATTTTGCTGCAATTTTCGATCTCCTTGCTCAAAGCTCCATTCACAAAACTGCTTTGGGAGATTGTTGCTTGGTATGTGACTCCTCCATTGGTCCAATTAGTTTTTGTTCCAGTGCTTTATTCATTGCAATTTTTTGCTGCATAGTTGACCATGTTCTTGAGCTTGCATGTTAAATTTATGAGGTCCCAAGTAATTCTAATGCATGATATAGGCTCTAGGCACTTGTAGGAGTAGTTGCTATCAATCTTGTTTAGTTTTATTCACTTTTATTTTGAATTTACTAAAATTTCAGAAATTTTCAGAAAATGTTAAGGAGATTTTTGAGGGGCTCTTCTAGTCAGGGCTCCAAGGAAAAACAAGCTAAAGAGAAGGAAAATGCCAAGTATAATCTTCCTCGCATAGCGGAAGTACGACCGTGTAAATGGCCATGCGATAATTTCTTGAGAGAAGCTCGAATTTATGAAGACTTTTATTCCTTGATTGAAAATGCAGGCCTCACCGACTTCCTCCGCGACCGGATCGATCAGTATCTCTTACTCACCAATACTTTCGTGCAAAACTTTTATTATTATCCTAAGAAGTCGGCGCCTTCAGTATCATTTCATTTGTATGATAAATTCAGGGAAATGTCTTTACGTAATTTTTGCGTGGTATGTAGGATACCCTTTGAGGGAAAATTAGAGGAACCACATCGTAGAGATGTGGATGACTTTGTGAAAGATCGTGGATGTCGCCTAGAGGGGGGGGGGGGTGAATAGGCGCTTTAAAATAATTACGGTTGAGGCTTGAACAAATGCGGAATAAACCTAGCGGTTAATTTGTCAAGCACAAAACCTACAACAACTAGGCTCACCTAAGTGCACCAACAACTTATGCTAAGCAAGAAAAACTACTTAGGTGATAGCAAGATATATGACAAGAAAAAATATGGCTATCACAAAGTAAAGTGCATAAGTAAAGGGCTCGGGTAAGAGATAACCGAGGCATGCGATGTATCCCGAAGTTCACACCCTTGCGGATGCTAATCTCCGTTTGGAGCGGTGTGGAGGCACAATGCTCCCCAAGAAGCCACTAGGGCCACCGTAATCTCCTCACGCCCTCGCACAATGCAAGATGCCGTGATTCCACTAAGGGACCCTTGAGGGCGGTCATCGAACACGTACAAATGGCAACCCTTGGGGGCGGTCACTGAACCCGTACACTTTGGCAACCCTTGGGGGCGGTCACCGGTACCCGTCAAATTGCTCGGGGCGATATCCACAACCTAATTGGAGACCCCGACGCTTGCCCGGAGCTTTACACCACAATGATTGAGCTCCGAACACCACCAACCATCTAGGGCGCCCAAGCACCCAAGAGGAACAAGCTCAAGGATACCAAGCACCCAAGAGTAATAAGCTTATCAACTTGTAACTTCCACGTATCACCGTGGAGAACTAAAACCGATGCACCAAATGCAATGGCAAGGGCACACGGAGTGCCCAAGTCCTTCTCTCTCAAATCCCACCGAAGCAACTAATGCTAGGGAGGAAAATAAGAGGAAGAACAAGAAGGAGAACACCAAGAACTCCAAGAACTAGATCCAAGGGGTTCTCCTCACATAGAGGAGAAAGTGATTGGTGGAAATGTGGATCTAGATCTCCTCTCTCTTTTCCCTCAAAAACTAGCAACAATCCATGGAGGGATTGAGAGTTAGCAAGCTCGAAGAAGGTCAACAATGGGGGAAGAACACGAGCTCAAAGGATAAGGTTCAATGGGGAAGAAGACCCCCTTTTATAGGTGGGGAAAAATCCAACCGTTATGCTCACAGCCCGCACCGAGCGGTAGTACCGCTTGACATCACGGTACTACCGCTAGGGGTAGCGGTACTACTGCTAAGGGTAGCGGTACTACTGCTTGCGAGCGGTACTAAAAAATTACATTCGTGCCTACCACCGCTGGACTTGTGACGAGTTTTTGGTCCCGAGCAGAAGTAGCCACGGAAGTAGGCGTGGTAGTACTGCTCCAAGCGGTAGTATCGCTCCCAAGGGCGGTAGTAAAAAATTACTTCCGCTCCTACCCGCGGTAGTACCGCTGCAGCCTTTTCAGAACACCAAAACTACCACAACTTCTGCATTCGGACTCCGAATTCGACGAAACCAAGTTTGTTGGAAAGCTAGCGACAAGGGCTAACACAATCTTGATAGAAATACCAATAATAAGCAAATGAGAAAAGGCCCAAAAGAAAATGGTGAGAACCCTTCCTCGGAAAAGATCGGTAAAACCTCCAACACCGAAAACATCATAGAAGACGCATGCAAACTCCATTTTTGATGAACTCAAGCTTGTCATCAAGATGACCATAAGCTCTAAGACTCACAAAGAGAACCAAACAAGAACCAAGAAACATGATGCAATGATGCAATGGTTTGAGCTCTCGACAAACGATATGATCAAGCTACTCACTTGAGAGCCCCCCTTGATAGTACGGCTATCGATCCTATAACCCGGTCTCCCAACTACCACCATGAGACCAGTAAAATAGAAAACCTATGAAGGGTAAACCTTTGCCTTGCACATGATCCACTTGAGCTAGATGATGACGATCTTGTCCTCCGCAAGATGGACCACCTTTCTTGATTGCGTTGGGTCGATGGAGACTAGATGATTGCTCCCCCATACTCCACTATGGGTGAGCCACTCTTCGGCACATCTTCACAAGTCCATTGACACCACAATGGATGGCAAGCTTCAAGCACTTGATCTCTTCGTGATGCTACACTTGAACTTGCACATGACAATCTTGATGACGATCACTACTTGATGTCATCCTTTCCATGGGTTGTATGATATCTTCCTCTTGACGCAAGCCCATGGACATGTACCTAACCCCACATAGAACTCTCACATAGACCATGTGTTAGTACACAAAGTGCAATGGACAATGCTTACCATACCATGGGATCACTTGATCCCTCTCGGTACATATTTTACGCTTTGTGAGTTGATCAACTTGATTCACTCTTGACTTAGTCTTTATCAACCTTGAATCTTTCCAAATCTCTTAGTTTGGATGATGTCTTGAAGGTAAACATGAATGATCACACAATCTTCTTCTTCAAGACATGCTTGCAATAAGCTCAACACTCACATGACCAATCTTTGGATAATTCCTTAATAGCACCTTGGTCAACACATAAACTCCTTGAAACCAACACATGGACTTCAAGAAATGCCTATGGACAAATCCTTCAAATATAACTCAATGCAACCATTAGTCCATAGAGAATGTCATCAATTACCAAAACCACACATGGGGGCACCGCATGTCCTTTCAATCTCCCCCATTTTGGTAATTGATGACAATCACTTTCAAGAGAGTTTATATAAGGAATTATGCATCACCATGCAATGCAACAACCAATAATGCATGCGTATGAGATGCAAATGCTTAGGAACAAAACCAAAGCAAGGAGAAAACTCTGAAGACTTCTCCACAAAACTCTCTGAAACTTCTCCCCCATTGGCATCGATTGCCAAAATGAGCGAAAAACTAAGAAGACCAATATAAAAGGTGTTCCTCCAAAAGTTGTGTATTTCTCAACAAGAGAGTGGAATGCCATACACATATCCAACTGTCAGTACTTGGAGGAAGACAAACTATATTGAGGCCCAAAGATTGCAACAGAAAGATATGCCACAAAGACATAACAAAGAGAGACACAAGCAATCAAAAGATACCAATTGAAGCAAGCAATCAAAGGATATCAATTGAAACAACTAGACCAAAGATCCTACGAGCCACATGAATAAAGGATATTATGATATGGGCAAAGGAGTGTTCTAAAGAAACTAGAGAAGCTCCCCGTGATTTGTGCACACATAAGAATATTTGTATTTGGATACAAAGTGCACAAAATAGGATCATAGCTCCCCCAAAATCAATAGAAACTTACAACAAGTGCAACTGAGCATATAGGAAACAAAGCCTAGTACTTGCAACAAACACATGGTTGAGCAACAAGTAAAAGAGGCAACTTAAGAATGGGCTCAACAAAAATGATGTGTGTGAGTCAAGGCAATGCACTTGAGAAGACTAATGTACGGATGAGCATTAAGCATCAATAAAGTCTTGAAAGAAAGAGGCACACGGTGCAAGGCCTATCATTCCCACGCACAACTAGCAAATGGGTTCACAAGCTTACTAATAAGCATATAAAGAACATATACTTGTGACAACCCGTGGTGAAGATAGAAGATGAAAGCCTCATTAAGACGAGGGATACCAATTAAGATGGCAAAAGCCTCGTAAAGATAAGCATGAGGAAAATAATCTTCACTACACAAGAGTGCATCAAGATGCAACGATAGAAGACGCGCACTCAAGGCAAAAGCTTTCACGGAGCCACCAAATAAAAAAACAAAAAAAAGACAAGGTGGACGTGAAAGAAAGGATATCATCTAGAGATGTAATTTCTCTCAAGTGTATAAGGGTCTAGGTAGACGAAATCATGACGATATATATCTACAAAGAAGGATGTACACCTGAAATAGTTACAACACGAAGGAACAAGATATCCAAAAGGAAGTCATACATATACCAATAAGATATTTACTTGGAAGCATAGCACATAGCTAGATATGGTCTTATTGGATATAGATGAATTCCTACCACACAACTATCAAAGACATCACAACTAGCAACATGAGATCATCGTTGAGATGCTTTGAGAAAGGAAGCAAGAATCACAATATATGAAATGAATATCATGCCAAGATGCAACCTACACAAGGTTGAATGCAAGAGAGGAAAGCATGAATAGATATTTGTTACCGAGACATCATTAGAAGGATGTAGTAGATACTAATTGAAGGTAGATAGTAGTTCATTGATCATCCTAGCTTGACTCCAATGAGCACATGGTGACGACACCTTCCTTGTGAGTGAGCCGAGCATCCAATGCATCTCCAAATGTTCCTAGAAGAACAACACAAACTAAACGATACCCAAACTCATCGGGACCAAATAGTTAGAAACACCAATACATAGGACAAACTCCACATAAATATGTGCATATAGATATGAAAATGAATTTCATGCACATCTCATCCAAATTGAGACTAGGTGGAGTTTCCCCTATATATTGAGTTAAAGAAAGAAAGCAAGCCAAATAAAATACATGAAGTAAACATGCATGCTCAAGACTTTCAAAACCCGAAACTAAAAGACAAAGAAATGCCAAGTGAAAATGATACCAAATGGAGAAATCATCACTTGGAAGATATCATTAAAGATACATCAAGGAATGAGATATCCATTGATACACACTAAACTAAAGATGTCAAACTCCCAAAGAGAGGATGGTTCCAAACAAACCAAGCTCTCAACAAAGTTTCATGATGGCACAATGTACCAAAAAGAAATAGCTTGCCTTCCACCAAAACACACTTGATAAGGATCACAAGAAGAGTGTTCTAAAGAAAATAGGATAGCTCCTCCACGAGTTGTGCATTATATAGGATTTGCATTTGAATACAAAATGCACAAGGTGGGATCACCACTTTCACTATATCTAAAAAACACTAGACAGGAACAAGAAATAAACAAGATCCACAAGTGGTAGGGAAGACAATGGGAGTTGACACAAACCTTGGCAAGAGAAAAGGCAAATAAAGACAAACCAAAGTAAAGATGATCAACAAATTCTACCACACATAAGTGACTACCAATTGTCAAAGACAAGAAGTATTTGAAAATAAATCCTGGTGGTAGATAACAAGGACATCCAACATCATCTTCACAACAAACACAAGCAAATTGCCACTTGTAGGGCTAACATGTCACCTAGGAACAATATAATTTACAATATCAGTTCTAGGAGACACTATCTCAAATGTACACATTTTCTAGGCTTGTAATATGCACATAGCATATTACTCCCCCATAATGTGATACCAATAAGAACCTAACAAGAGGCAATAAGAGGATCCAACACGAGATAATCAATGGAATTTTTAGAATTTGAATTTCTCATGAGAGATATATCACCTAGTGACTAGATAATCTTGTAATATCAATATTAGATGGTATTCCTCATGTACACACATTTATAGGATTGTGAGGTGCACAAAGCACATCACTCCCCCAAAATGGGATGTTCCATTAATCTCTCTCACGAGCCAACTAGGATACACACAAGAAGCAAAAAGGCTCAATGCACAACACCCACGTACATGATGTGCAAACCAACACACACATACTTGATTGCTCAAGATAAGCAAGTTGGAAGCACAACATATACAAACACATGCAAGGAACAAAACCAACACATGCATGGGGGAAAGTAACTTCCAATGTAAACAATTTAAGTACAAGTTACCGCAAGGAGGCACATTGGATATAAGATAGAAACTTGATAATCCAATTGACTTGGCTTGAGACAATAAGAATGATGAAGTCCCCTTAATTCTTCATAATGTAGCCAAGTATCCAATGCCCTCCAACAAGACCTATTGATCAAGTTTGAGCTTGTTGGTCCCCAACCAAGTTGGGTCCTAAGAGGTTAGTCACAATAGGCTTGGCAACCCAAATGGTTCTTTTCTTGACACCACTTTGAGTACCAACAAACTTGGCAAACACATTGCCAACCTTATCCTTCCCAAAAGAATAGATATCATCAATAATAATTGGGTTGGATAAGTTACCACTAGTGCATGAAGAAGCGAGGTGACCTTTCTCACGACATAAGTAGCAACATCTACTCTTCATTTTCTTCTCACTTGATTTCTCAACAAGAGAGGCATTAACTTGAGTCTTCTTGGGAAGTGGCCTTTCTTCAACTTGAGGTTGAGCATGAGATTGAACTTGTGGCCTCTTCCCTTGTTGCTTGTTACCAATGGCATTCTTCTTCAATGGGCAATATCTAACATGATGCCCTTCAATTTTGCACTTGAAGCAAATAATCTTGGCCAAAATCTTGACTTGTTTTTGGCCCTTCTTCTTGTTGCTCTTGGACTTCTTCTTCTTACTATTGGAGTTGAATCCAAGTCCACCTTTGTCATTGGTGGATTTTTGCACACTCAAGATATTGTTGAGTGTGGATTTCCCTTCATGAGTCTTTTCCAAGTCTTTCTTCAAAGAAGTGACTTGGGCCTTGAGCTCTTTGATTTACTCTACATGGTTAGTCTCAACACAAGTACTAGAGGAAGTATAAGCTTCATCGTTAGAGCAACAAGGCAAGGAAAGCAATTCATCACAAGATGTACCAACATTGTGAGTAGATGAATTACAAGGACTAGCACATGGCAATATAGTATTTTGACTAGAAGTGGTGCTAGTATCAACATGAGGCTCACTAGATGTTACCTTAGCAATCATGGCCTCATGAGCTATCTTTAGCACATTATGGGATACTAGAAGATCGTCATGAGAGCTTGAGAGCTTTTCATGGCTTTCTTCCAATTTCCCATAATTGCTAGATAGAAACTCAAGTTGAGCCCGTAGCTCAACATTCTCCTTCAAAATGGATGCTTCACAAGTAATAGAGTTAGTAGCACAAGCATCATCATTAACAACAATAGGAGGGGGAAACTTAGCAAGCTCTTTTAAATAAGAAGCTTCAAGTTGAGCATGAGACTCGGTGAGTTTGATGAGCTCACCCTTGATGACCCTTGAGCCATGTTCGAGGTGCTCAAAGTCCTCAAGGAGTCTAGCATGAGCAACTTCAAGCTTAGAAGTTTTAGTTTTGAAATCATTGGCTACCTCAAGAGTTCTATCATGAGATTCCCTCACTCTAGATAATTCTAGAGCAAAAGTCTCCTCAAGAGATTCGGAGGTGGTTTGTTCATGTTCAAGAGCTTGAGATAGCTCCGCGATCTCATTTGCGTAATCACGCCCATGAGCTTCCATTTTCTCAATGGTGACCTCATGCTCCTCTAGATGAGATTCCAACTGCTCAATGTATTTCTTGCCATCAATGGCAATGGCCATTATTTCCATGAAGTTGGAACGAGCAATTTTATTTTTATGAAGAGCTTTAAAAATCATTTCCCCCTTAGTTTTTAAGGAGGCAACATTATCATTCTCTTCATCATTATCCTCATCATCATTAGCATCAACATCATCATCAAGAGACATATTGGGGTACAAAGTAGGAGATACCTTTGACGCCTTAGCCATAAGGCAAAAAGCAATAGATGATGGTGTAGGATCCCTTGAGGCACCATTAAACACCACATCTTGTTCCATGGAGTGTTGGGTTTCCTCTACATTGTTAGTACAACAATTCGAGGAAATAGATGCATTTTTATCATGGCAACAAGACATAGCAAGCATATCATCATGAGATTTAGTCAAGCAATTTCTACATGATATGCAAGGACTATCAACACAAGCATGTGAAACATTTGGAGTGCTCGAAGTGTTAAATCCCAAAGAAGGAGCATTGCAATAATATAGTGATGAAGGATCATCCACAATAAGCATACTATCATCATTGCAATGACCAACACTACTCACCATATCATTACCTTGTGGCAAACCACATGTAGGTGAAGTAGAAGAAGTTGAGAAGACTATACGACCGGAGGTGGAGGGAGAACAATCATCCCCACAAATCTTGGACACACCATATTTATCTTGAAGCTTCGTCCACAACTCATGAGCATCTCGGAACGACATGAGTTGAAATATAACTACATTGCTCAAAGCATCGAAAAGCACATTAGAAGCTTGAGCATTGAGATCAGAGTTTTTCTCATCCTCTAAAGATAATCTTTGGGGATCCTTTGGAGGAGAAAAACCCATATCTACAATTCGCTCTAAATTTGGGTCCATGACCCTAAAGAGATTAAGCATGCGAATTACCCAAACATCAAAATTTGTGCCATCGAAACTAAGAGTGTCAAAGAATCCTAATCCCCTAGTCGACATCTTTACTCTCTAGGCGGTTAAGCCCAACAAAGAGAGACGAGGCTCTGATACCAATTGAAAGATTGTGGATGTCGCCTAGAGGGGGGGTGAATAGGCGCTTTAAAATAATTACGGTTGAGGCTTGAACAAATGCGGAATAAACCTAGCGGTTAATTTGTCAAGTACAAAACCTACAACAACTAGGCTCACCTAAGTGCACCAACAACTTATGCTAAGCAAGAAAAACTACTTAGGTGATAGCAAGATATATGACAAGAAACAATATGGCTATCACAAAGTAAAGTGCATATGTAAAGGGCTCGGGTAAGAGATAACCGAGGCACGCGATGTATCCCGAAGTTCACACCCTTGCGGATGCTAATCTCCGTTTGGAGCGGTGTGGAGGCACAATGCTCCCCAAGAAGCCACTAGGGCCACCGTAATCTCCTCACGCCCTCGCACAATGCAAGATGCCGTGATTCCACTAAGGGACCCTTGAGGGTGGTCATCGAACACGTACAAATGGCAAACCTTGGGGACGGTCACCGAACCCGTACACTTTGGCAACCCTTGGGGGCGGTCACCGGTACCCGTCAAATTGCTCGGGGGGATCTCCACAACCTAATTGGAGACCCCTACGCTTGCCCAGAGCTTTACACCACAATGTTTGAGCTCCGAACACCACCAACCGTCTAGGGCGCCCAAGCACCCAAGAGGAACAAGCTCAAGGGTACCAAGCACCCAAGAGTAATAAGCTTCTCAACCTGTAACTTCCACGTATCACCATGGAGAACTCAAACCGATGCACCAAATGCAATGGCAAGGGCACACGGAGTGCCCAAGTCCTTCTCTCTCAAATCCCACCGAAGCAACTAATGCTAGGGAGGAAAATGAGAGGAAGAACAAGAAGGAGAACACCAAGAACTCCAAGAACTAGATCCAAGGGGTTCCCCTCACATAGAGGAGAAAGTGATTGGTGGAAATGTGGATCTAGATCTCCTCTCTCTTTTCCCTCAAAAACTAGCAAGAATCCATGGAGGGATTGAGAGTTAGGAAGCTCGAAGAAGGTCAACAATGGGGGAAGAACACGAGCTCAAAGGATAAGGTTCAATGGGGAAGAAGACCCCCTTTTATAGGTGGGGAAAAATCCAACCGTTATGCTCACAGCCCGCACCGAGCGGTAGTACCGCTTGACATCACGGTACTACCGCTAGGGGTAGCGGTACTACTGCTAAGGGTAGCGGTACTACTGCTTGCGAACGGTACTAAAAAATTACATCCGTGCCTACCACCGCTGGACTTGTGACGAGTTTTTGGTCCCGAGCGGAAGTAGCCACGGAAGTAGGCGCGGTAGTACTGCTCCAAGCAGTAGTACCGCTCCCAAGGGCGGTAGTAAAAAATTACTTCCGCTCCTACCCGCGGTAGTACCGCTACAGCCTTTTCAGAACACCAAAACTACCACAACTTCTGCATTCGGACTCCGAATTCGACGAAACCAAGTTTGTTGGAAAGCTAGCGACAAGGGCTAACACAATCTTGATAGAAATATCAATAATAAGCAATTGAGAAAAGGCCCAAAAGAAAATGGTGAGAACCCTTCCTCGGAAAAGACCGGTAAAACCTCCAACACCGAAAACATCATAGAAGACGCATGCAAACTCCGTTTTTGATGAACTCAAGCTTGTCATCAAGATGACCATAAGCTCTAAGACTCACAAAGAGAACCAAACAAGAACCAAGAAACATGATGCAATGATGCAATGGTTTGAGCTCTCGACGAACGATACGATCAAGCTACTCACTTGAGAGCCCCCCTTGATAGTCGGGCTATCGATCCTATAACCCGGTCTCCCAACTACCACCATGAGACCAGTAAAATAGAAAACCTATGAAGGGTAAACCTTTGCCTTGCACATGATCCACTTGAGCTAGATGATGACGATCTTGTCCTCCGCAAGATGGACCACCTTTCTTGATTGCGTTGGGTCGATGGAGACTAGATGATTGCTCCCCCATACTCCACTATGGGTGAGCCACTCTTAGGCACATCTTCACAAGTCCATTGACACCACAATGGATGGCAAGCTTCAAGCACTTGATCTCTTCGTGATGCTACACTTGAACTTGCACATGATAATCTTGATGACGATCACTACTTGATGTCATCCTTTCCATGGGTTGTATGATATCTTCCTCTTGACGCAAGCCCATGGACATGTACCTAACCCCACATAGAACTCTCACATAGACCATGTGTTAGTACACAAAGTGCAATGGACAATGCTTACCATACCATGGGATCACTTGATCCCTCTCGGTACATCTTTTACGCTTTGTGAGTTGATCAACTTGATTCACTCTTGACTTAGTCTTGATCAACCTTGAATCTTTCCAAATCTCTTAGTTTGGATGATGTCTTGAAGGTAAACATGAATGATCACACAATCTTCTTCTTCAAGACATGCTTGCAATAAGCTCAACACTCACATGACCAATCTTTGGATAATTCCTTAATAGCACCTTGGTCAACACATAAACTCCTTGAAACCAACACATGGACTTCAAGAAATGCCTATGGACAAATCCTTCAAATATAACTCAATGCAACCATTAGTCCATAGAGAATGTCATCAATTACCAAAACCACACATGGGGGCACCGCATGTCCTTTCACTTTGTTAACACTATCACTGTAGGGGATCCAAAGAAGGGTTCGGATGCGAGAATCTCTAGCATACACTTTCCTGTTTTATGCTACTTTGCCATATTTGCTAGTAGATGCTTGATTGGTCGTGGAAATAGTGGAAACTTCAATGTTCCTGATATTATTATTCTTCATCATGCCTTGTTTGGAGATAATAGTTTTAGTATGGGTGCCGTTATTGCTAAACGGCTAAGCCTGTATCATACAAAAGGCCCCATCTTTGGAGGTATCTATGTTGCACGTCTTGCTAGACATTTTGAGATACCTATTAGGCACCATGAGAAAGAGGAGACAAAATTGCTTCCTTACATTTTAGATTACAAGAGCATGGTAGCACATGAGTTCATTGTTGACAACAAAAATAAGATGCTCTTGTATAACCTGAGATTTAACAAGAAACACAATGAGCCTATTATTTTGCCTGCACGTTGTTTGATTTGATTGCAGATAATTTTCTTATCACGCCAGAAGTAGTGTACGCTCATCGAGGCCAAGCATCCACTCCAGAACCTAAGCCCGAGCCGGAACCTGCACTAGACCCTTATCGAGCATCATCTTACCAGTGGGATCCGAAGGAGACGGCCAGCCAATGGTATCCTGATTACACCCCTCAGTACACCGGGGAGAGTAGTCGCGGTCCGTGGCATTAGACCAACTTAGGCCAAAAGCCTAAGCTTGGGGGAGTACGTATTTCTCACCGACTTTACATTCATGTTCACACACTATTCTAGTCGTCGGTGCTCATACTCTTTCATTGTATTATCCATGCTAGTTTAATTTTCTTTTTCTAGTTTTCTTCTTGTGTGTTTGATAAACCTTTAGAAAAACCAAAAAAATTAGTTAGTTTAATTTCCATGCTTGTAGTAGAAATTAAAATTAAAACCCAAAAAGATATCTCGTTCTTCTTCTTACTTGTTGGGAGCTTTCCCGTGTAAATAGTTTTATTTTCTTTTCTTTCCTTTGGGGGTCGAGAGTAGAAGACCATATTGAAAATGTTTAGTGGCTCTCATAAGCATGATTTTTTATTTAACTTAGATCCCATATTACTTTGTCTTCTCTTTTGAGTTGAATGCTTGCAAATTGCAACTTAGTCCAATGCACGTGTACTATTATTATTATACACATCGTTCGGTCGTGCAAGTGAAAGGCAATAATGACGATATATGATGAACTGATTGAGATGAGAGAAGCTGGTATGAACTCGACCTCTCTTGTTTTTGTAAATATGATGAGTTCATCGTTCCTGATTCAGCTTATTATGAAGTAAACATATTTGCAATGACATTTAGAGATTATAGTTGCTTGTGCCATGCTTGATTATCTATGAGTTATAATGGTTTTACCTTGCGTGCCAACATGCTATTAGAATGATTATGATGTGGTATGATGGGATGGTATCCTCCTTTGAATAAATTGAATGACTCGACTTGGCACATGTTCACGCATGTAGTTGAAACAAATCAACATAGGCTTCACGATATTTATGTTCATGGTGGATTATATCCTACTCATGTTTGTATTCGGTGTGAATTAATTTTAATGCATGTTTATAACTGTTGTCGCTCTCTCAGTTGGCCGCTTCCCAGTCTTTTGCTAGCCTTCACCTGTACTAAGCGGGAATACTGCTTGTGCATCCAAACTCCTTAAACCCCAAAGTTATTCCAATGAGACCACCATACCTTCCTATATGCGGTATCTACCTGCTGTTCCAAGTAAATTTGTATGTGTCAAACTCCAGACCTTCAAATGAAATTCTGTTTTGTATGCTCGAGCAGCTCATGTTTCGACTAGGGCTGCCTATATCTTCCATGCTAGGTGGGTTATTCTCAAGAGGAGTGGACTCCGCTCCTCATTCACGAGAAAGGGCCGGTAACCGGGATGCCGAGTCCCATGATCCAAAAAGATCAAAGCAAATCAATATAATTAAACAAAACTCCCCCAGGGTTGTTGTTAGTTGGAGGCACTCGTTGTTTTGAGCAAGCCATGGATTGATGCTTGTTGGTGGTGGGGAGTATAAACTTTTACCATTCTGTTTGGGAACTGCCTATAATGCATGTAATATGGAAGATACAACCATCTCATAGTTGCTGCGTTGACAGTGAAAGTATGCCGCTCAAAATGTTATTCGATCTCTATTTTAAAATCGAGCTCTGGCACCTCTACAAATCCCTAATTCCCTCTACGAAGGGCCTATCTATTTACTTTTATGTTGAGTCATCACCTTCTTATTAAAAAGCACCCGCTGGAGAGCACACTGTCATTTGCATTCATTATTATTGGTTTATATTGGGTATGACTTGACTGGATCTCTTTTACCATGAATTACAATGTTTAGTCAGTCCTTGATCTTTAAAGGTGCTTTGCATTTATGTTTTGCTGTCCCAGAAAGGGCTAGCGAGATAATATCATGTTATGATTGTTTTGAGATGTGTTGTCATCCGAGTTTTATTATTATGGCTCGCTAGATGATTATGCCATTGATATGAGTAATTGTGAGACCGAGGTGTTATTGTGAGTATGGTTAGTTCATAATATTTGCTGAAACCTGAATGCTGGCTTTGCATGTTTACAACAACTAGAGCAAACAGAGTTTGTAAAAGTTTTTCTTTATCACTTTCAGTTTATCAACTGAATTGCTTGAGGAGAAGCAAAGGTTTAAGCTTGAGGGAGTTGATACGTCTCCAACGTATCTACTTTTCCAAACTCTTTTGCCCTTGTTTTGGACTCTAACTTGCATGATTTGAATGAAACTAACCCGGACTGACGCTGTTTTCAGCAGAACTGCCATGATGTTGATTTATGTGTAGAAACAAAATTTATCGGAATGACCTGAAAATTCACGGAGGCAAGTTTTGGAAAATATAAAAAATACTGGCGAAAGAATCAAGACCAGGGGGCCCACACCCTATCCACGAGGGTGGGAGCGCGCCCACCCCCCTGGGTGCGCCCCCTGTTTCGTGGGCCCCCTGAGGCTCCGCCGACCTCAACTCCAACTCTATATATTCCGTCTTGCAGAGAAAAAAATCAGAGAGAAAGTTTCATCATGTTTTACGATATGGAGCCGCCGCCAAGCCCTAATCTCTCTCGGGAGGGCTGATCTGGAGTCCATTCAGGGCTCCAGAGAGGGGGATTCGTCATCATCGTCGTCATCAACCATCGTCCATCACCAATTTCATGATGCTCACTGCCATGCGTGAGTAATTCCATCGTAGGCTTGTCGGATGGTGATGGGTTGGATGAGATTTACCATGTAATCAAGTTAGTTTTGTTAGGGTTTGATCCCTAGTATCCACTATGTTCTGAGATTGATGTTGCTATGACTTGCTATGCTTAATGCTTGTCACTAGGGCCCGAGTGCCATGATTTCAGATCTGAACCTATTATGTTTTCATGAATATATGTGTGTTCTTGATCCTATCTTGCAAGTCTATAGTCACCTATTATGTGTTATGATCCGACAACCCCAAAGTGACAATAATCGGGATACTTCTCGGTGATGACCGTAGTTGGAGGAGTTCATGTATTCACTATGTGTTAACGCTTTGGTCCGATTCTCTATTAAAAGGAGGCCTTAATATCCCTTAGTTTCCGCTAGGACCCCGCTGCTACGGGAGGGTAGGACAAAAGATGTCATGAAATTTCTTTTCCATAAGCACGTATGACTATATACGGAATACATGCCTACATTACATTGATGAACTAGAGCTAGTTCTGTGTCACCCTATGTTATAGCTATTACATGAGGAATTGCATCCGACATAATTATCCATCACTGATCCAATGCCTACGAGCTTTTCACATATTGTGTTTCGCTTATTTACTTTTCCGTTGCTACTGTTACAATCATTACAAACCTATTATCTTTACTTTTGCCACTGTTACCTTTATCATCATACTACTTTGCTACTAAATACTTTGCTGCAGATACTAAGTTATCCAGGTGTGGTTGAATTGACAACTCAACTGCTAATACTCAATAATATTCTTTGGCCCCCCTTGTGTCGAATCAATAAATTTGGGTTGAATACTTTACCCTCGAAAGCTATTGCGATCCCCTACACTTGTGGGTTATCACCCCCCTACTCGGGGGAGAAAGAAGAGGAAGGCCACTCCACATGGGAAGGCCGAGGTGTCCAAGAAGGGAAAAATCTTCCTTCCGGACCATTCCACCGCAGCCACCTACAGCGGCGAGGAGTGGGAACCCAGGGTCAAGCCCCTGGCCAAGTCATAAGTATCCGAACACAATAGTACTTCCGGTATATTTGCTTTAGCGCTTCTTAACGTGCCAGACATGCGCCTGCAGTCCAGCCAAGTCCAACATTGAGATATCCTCCTCTTCGAAGGGGTTGCTGGACCCGTTGGCAATGACCAGCGAGTCTCTTCCGACAGCCTCCTCCCCCAAGGCCGCGGAAAACACCGAGGTGTTGTCCCGAAGGATACCAGGCCAAGGGGAGACAGTTCCGGAGACGCCTTCAGGCGAAACCCCGGTCGCCGGACACATGGGGAGTAAGACCCCCACAGACTCCGATAATGGGGGGCCGCAGCCAGTTCGGCCCCCAGCCGAATACGGCTCCAGAAACCCGAGTGGTTCCGGATTCAGGCAGGCGGCCTCTCTTTAAGGAGTGTGAGCTGCCTGTACCAAAGACCTCTGTCCATCTAGAGGCATCGGACAGTTTGCTGGAAACGCTTTGCGGCGCTTCCATTGATGAAGAACACCGTACTCTTATGAGTACGGTGATTGAGAAGGTTCGGTCCACCAAAAGCGGATTGACCGAAGCCTGCGCTAGCCTTCTAACAGGCTTTGAGGTAAGTAATAAAATTGTGAGAGAATATCATAGTGTAGACAATAGCCCCTTATGCTCTGTTTGGTGTTCGGAAATAAAATCCGAACAGAGGATCAAATAATATCCGCAGGAGTCTAACATAAGATGTCTATGTAAATAAGCAGGCGTCGCTGCTGGCCACTGCCGCTCGTACTACAGAGGTCTCTGGACTAAAGCAGGACCTGGAGCGGACCGAGGGAGAGCTCGTCCTCGCGAAGAGGCAGCTGGAGGAAAATCAAGGTACGTAATACCCTGCATGTATACTTATAAAGGATGAATGGTTTCTACTGATAGAAGCGTCATAAACTTTTATAGGGGCCACGACCGAAGTGGCGGCCCTTAAGAAGGCGTTGGCCGAGGCCGAAGACAAAGCGGCCAAGGAACGCGCCACATGCGAGAAGCAAGAGGCCCGGGTTAGCGAGGTCCAACAAGAGCTCCAGGATTTCGTCCAGAAGTACGAGTCCTTGGAGCGTGACTCTAAGACTCAAGAGTCCGAGCTTGCCAATGCCCTCCAGAGCGCACAAGACGCCAAAGACGAAGCCCAGAGGGCCCTCTAGGAGATCCAGATGTCCAAGAAGATTGCGGCGGGTAAGGCATTTGTTATGCAAAGCAAGCATGTGAAGGAGACATTCTTTTTACTTACCCAAATTTGGAGTTCTCCAGGAGCATTTGCGGATCTGCCGTGCAGCATATCAGATGCCGCAGAGTTCTACCGAGATGAAGAAGGGAGATCAACAGAGAAGTTCTTCTGGTCTCAATATCTTGGGACAGAACATCCGATGACCTTGAGCGACCAGCTGAAGCAACTGGTCGAGCTGCACAAGGCAGCCGAACTGGCCATGAAGGACCTCATAATCTGGCTATGGCCTGCCGAGCCTATGCCCAACATCTACTTCGGACTCGTGAAGCGGCTTGTGACTGCCTGCCCACAACTTGAAGTCATAAAGTGGTCGGTTTGCATTGAAGGTGCGTGGATGGACTTTGCCCGTGCAAAGATGCATTGGGCGAAGATGGATGCCACGGCGCTGATGACCGAGGGGCCACCGAAGGGCAAGGAGCACCGCTGATCCGAAAAATATTATGACAGTGTCCTGAAGGGATCCCGCCTTGTGGCAGAGCAATGTACAAAGGATGTAATCTTTGAATGAATACATTCGATTTATCCTGTAATATGAAACAAGTTCATGTGTGCAATAGAATGCTTGTTGATTTAAAATTTTACCTCTTGTGCGTCCGTTTATAAAATCTGAGAGTTGGCCAGTCGTCGGCTTCTGCCCCCATGTAACTAGTACAGGGGTGTTCGGGATAAATCTAAACACTCTTTATCCAAGTTTTTGGTCCTTTAAGGAGGTGTCTAGCGCAACAAACAAGGCAATCGGACTATATAGCTTTATCACCCTCACTTAGCCATATAAGTTCTATAATTTTAAATTTTGGCGTAGCCCCTGGTATTCGGAAGGCCAAACTTGGGGCGCTATACACGTCTAAATCGGACAAATACCAATTCCTCGCATAAAGCGGAAAAAATCTTTAAGGATTTGAGACCTCTCGAACAGCGACCAGCTCTCGCTGCATCATGACAGTCAGTTTTTAGCTTTCTCTACTGAGGTGCTCGTCCGGAAGAACAAGGACACAATCGCAGTAGTTCTCCCTTTACTACCCTAGCCGATATAGCGGAACGTAGGTAGCAAGCACAGGAGCCGGGCAACCCAACTATTGACCCAAGACATGATTCGGAGCTGATGCATATAATGCTACAAGTTCTGGGTGCCGCACTGTCAAAAGTGTTTGGACTTTCCTACCATGTTATGGGGTACACTGAAGCCCCTGGCGAACTAAACGTACCAGAATGTATGGGTGCAATTTTGTAATAAATAAACAGTCAAGGAAAAGAAATGAAATAATAAGTTGACGTTGTAAATTGTTTTCCATTGTTATTTGAATGATACGTCAAGGCGTATGTATACAAGTAGTGTGATAAGCAAGTAGGGCTATTTGACATGCTCTTACCAAGAGCGAGTTGCGTGTGGGTATGTAAAACAAGTATAATGATCGTTAACAGAGACCACCTGGTGATTCCCTTGTATGTCAAAGCTCCTTGATTCCTTGGTGTATCCGTCCCGCGATGGGTCTGACTATCAGGTTATCGTAAGAGCCTCGTGAAGAGAAGGACCTGAAAGAAAGAAAAAGGTGAAGGTATGCAGATCCCGGGGTGGTTGAGCCGCATTGTGGACCGCTGTCTAATTGTGCCTCCGTCCATGCCCATGGTATTTTAAGTGCGTAATTATGTACGCGCGGCATGAATTTCACTACTTTCCTGGGACTAGGATGGAGGCCGAATTGCTAGGCGAGCTCTGGACGGTCCGGACGATCCTGTTGTAGAGTGCTCCAGGCTCACTTGACGGTGTCCGGGGGCTTTATTGTCGAACTGAGAGTCTGCCTAAGGAGGATGCTCTGTACTTCTACTGCAAGGGTCGTAGTGTGTTCCTCCATACGGAGGGAGCGCTCTGTATTTCCATTGACTGTTATAACACCGTGAGGTCCGGGCATCTTGAGCTTGAGGTAGGCGTAGTGTGGCACCGCATTGAATCAAGCGAATGCGGTTCGTCCGAGCAGTGCGTGATAACCACTGCAGAAGGGGACGATATCGAAGATTAACTCCTCGCTTCGGAAGTTATCCGGGGATCCGAAGACCACTTCTAGTGTGATTGAGCCTGTACAACAGGCCTCTACACCTGGTATGACACCTTTGAAGGTGGTTTTGGTGGGTTTGATCCTTGAGGGATTGATGCCCATTTTGCGCACTATATCCTGATAAAGCAGGTTCAGGCTGCTGCCACCATCCATAAGGACTCGTGTAAGGTGGAATTCGTCGATGATAGGGTCAAGGACCAGTGCGGCTGAGCCGCCATGACGAATACTGGTCGGATGGTCCCTGCGATCAAAGGTGATCGGACAGGAAGACCATGGGTTGAACTTTGGGGCAATTGGCTCCATCACGTAGACGTCCCTTACTGCGCGCTTCCACTCCCTTTTGGGAATATGGGTGGCGTATATCATATTTACCCTTTTTACTTGGGGAGAAAATTTCTTCTATCCCCCTGTGTTCGGTGGTCGGGGCTCCTCGTCGTCATCACTATGCGTCCCCTTTTCCTTGTTTTTGGCATTCAGCTTGTCGCCCTGCTTAAATACCCAACATTCTCTGTGTGGTTGGCTGGTTTATCGGGGGTGCCGTGGATTTGACATGAGCGATCTAGTATGCGGTCCAGACTGGACAGGCCCGGGTTGTTTCTTTTAAATGGCTTTTTCCGTTGACCGGACTTGGAGCCGCTGAATCCGGCATTGACGACCGTGTCTTCGGCATTATCGCCATTATTGCGACGCTTGTTCTGTTGCGTCGGGGCTTGCCGTTGCTATCTCTGGTGTCTGAAGTGCCAAGATTTCTTGATGTGCTATTGCTACGAGCCAACTAGCTATCCTCGCCTGCATAGAAGCGGGTCATGAGTGTTGTGAGGGGTGCCATGGATTTCGACTTCTCTTGGCCGAGGTGTCGGGCGAGCCACTCGTCACGGATGTTATGCTTAAAGGCCGCTAGGGCTTTGGCATCCGGACAGTCGATGATTTGGTTCTTTTTAGTTAAGAACCGAGTCCAAAATTTCCTGGCTGAATCTCCGGGCTGTTGGGTTATGTGACTTAAGTCATCAGCGTTCGGTGGTCGCACATAAGTGCCCTGAAAGTTGTCGAGGAACACATCTTCTAGGTTCTCCCAACTGCCAATGGAGTTTTCTGGCAGGCTATTCAGCCAATGCCAAGCTGGCTGATACGTCTCCGTTGTATCTATAATTTTTTATTGTTCCATGCCAATATTATTCAACTTTCATATACTTTTGGCAACTTTTTATAGTATTTTTGGGACTAACATATTGATCCAGTGCCCAGTGCCAGTTCCTGTTTGTTGCATGTTTTTTGTTTCGCAGAAAATCCATATCAAACGGAGTCCAAATGGAATAAAAATGGACGGAGATTTTTTTGGAATATTTATGAAGTTTGGGAAGAAGAATCAACGCGAGACGATGCCCGAGGGGGCCACGAGGTAGGGGGGCGCCCTCGGCCCTCGTGGCCACCCCGTAAGGCGGTTGGTGCCCTTCTTCCGCCGCAAGAAAGCCAATATCCGGATAGAAATCGTGTCCAAAGGGCAACCCAATCAGATTTACGGATCTCCGAGAATTTAAGAAACGGTGAAAAGGCAGAATCGAAAACGCAGAAACAGAGAAAGACAGAGAGACAGATCCAATCTCGGAGGGGCTCTCTCCCCTCCCACGCCATGGGAGCCAAGGACCAGAGGGGAAACCCTTCTCCCATCTAGGGAGAAGGTCAAGGAAGAAGAAGAAGAAGGGGGGCTCTCCCCCCTTGCTTCCGGTGGCGCTGGAGCGCTGCCAGGGGCCATCATCATCACCGCGATCTACACCAACACCTCCATCATCTTCACCAACGTCTCCATCACCTTCCCCCATCTATATTCAGAGGTCCACTCTCCAGCAACCCGCTGTACCCTCTACTTGAACATGGTGCTTTATGCTTCATATTATTATCCAATGATGTGTTGCCATCCTATGATGTGTGAGTAGATTTTCGTTGTGCTATTGGTGATTGATGAATTGCTATGATTGGTTTAATTTGCTTGTGTTTATGTT
This sequence comes from Triticum dicoccoides, assembly GCF_002162155.2. Classification (NCBI taxonomy): domain Eukaryota; kingdom Viridiplantae; phylum Streptophyta; class Magnoliopsida; order Poales; family Poaceae; genus Triticum; species Triticum dicoccoides. The sequence continues at coordinate 433,769,606 of NC_041389.1, read as the reverse complement.
GTCCTATTGTGCCCTCCGTGTCGCGCAAGCATGAGGGATTGTCATTGTAGGGTGTTGCAATATGTTCATGATTCGCTTATAGTGGGTTGCTTGAGTGACAGAAGCATAAACCCGAGTAAGGGGGTTGTGGCGTATGGGATAAAGGGGACTTGATACTTTAATGCTATGGCTGGGTTTTACCTTAATGATCTTTAGTAGTTGCAGATGCTTGCTAGTGTTCCAATCATAAGTGCATATGATTAAAGAAGAGAAAGTATGTTAGCTTATGCCTCTCCCACATAAAACTTGCTATCGGTCTAGTAAAGTAGTCAATTGCTTAGGGACAATTTCACAAATCCTACCACCACTTTTCCACACTCGCTATATTTACTTTATTGCTTCTTTATCTAAACAGCCCCTAGTTTATATTTGCGTGCTCTTTATATTCTTGCAAACCTATCCAACAACACCTACAAAGTCCTTCTAGTTTCATACTTGTTCTAGGTAAAGCGAACGTCAAGCGTGCGTAGAGTTGTATCGGTGGTTGATAGAACTTGAGGGAATATTTGTTCTACCTTTAGCTCCTCGTTGGGTTCGACACTCTTACTTATCGAAAGAGGCTACACTTGATCCCCTATACTTGTGGGTTATCACTGGCCCTTGAGTTTTAGTGGGAGATACTTGATTGCATGGAGATCATCACCGCGGGCCATGTGAATGTGGAGAAGGAAATCTTCAATCCATACCGCGGGGTCTGTTGTCCCATCATATGATTCGATGTTTATGGGTTTAAACCCTTCTGGGAATTCATGCTCCATTACTTCGTCAGTGAAGCATAGGGGGTGTGCGACGCCTCTATGCCGGGCTACATCGCGACTCAGTTCGAATGAACTTGGTCTGCGGTATTCGGCCCGGACAGATTTGTATTTAGTATATCTGGCGTGGCGGTCATCGTCACACGTTGGGGCGCGCCCCCGCGATCCGTAGATTGATCTTGACTCCTTGTTTTGTTTTCCAACTTGTCTCGTAGGTCATGTGTGTAGCCCCGGGCATTCGTGTTTTTGTTTGTTCGGCGACTAGGTGCGGGCTGGTGTTCGGGCTGATAAGCCGCTCTGTCTCAGCCACGAGGTGGTCGGTCAGCCACATCCTGCGCTGGTAGTATAGGTTCTAGTGCCTCGTCCTCGAATTGAGGGAACAGCCTGCGCCTAGGGTAACTTTTGGCTGGGCGCTCGAGTCCGTATTCCTCGGCCTCTAGGACCTCAGTCCATCTATCAGTGAGCAGATCTTGATCAGCTTGAAGCTGTTGCTGTTTTTTCTTCAGGCTCTTTGTAGTGGCTATAAGCCGGCGCTTGAAGCGCTCCTGCTCAATGGGATCCTCAGGCACGGTAAATTCTTTGTCGCCGGGGCTCACCTCGTCTTCGGAGAGGGGCATGTAATTGTCATCCTCCGAGTCTTCGTTCCTGGCCTGTCCATCAGGGCTAGCTTGCCCGTCCTCTCGTCCAGCCTGTTCGAAGCTTGGCTGGGCGGGATTGTCTTCGTCTTCGGCATCATCCGGAGTGCTATTGTCTCTTGTGCCGGTATCGCTGTTCCTACCCTGGCGTGGTTTAGAGTGGCACCACTGATGTCATCGCTTTGGCTGCTTCTCAGGAGGATTGTCCTCCGTTACATCCTTTTGATCCTCGCCATTGTGTTCTCTGGGTGCGTCCACCATGTATATGTCATGCGATGAGGTGGCTGTCCAGCGCCCTGTGGGCGGTGGTACTTGTTCTTCTCCGGCATCATCGTCCATACCATCGATGTCTTCGTAGTCAAAGTCAAGCATGTTAGTTAAGTCATCGACAGTGGCTGTTAAGTGGGTGGTGGGTCGGTAACGAATTCCTTCATCGTTCGCTTCCCACTCAAGCCGGACATAGTTCGGCCGAGAGTCTCCTGACAAGGAGAGAGACTTTAATGAGTTTAGCACGTCACCCAAGGGCGAGTGTTGAAAGATGTCCGCGGAGCTGAACTCCAGAATCGGCACCCAGTCAGATCCGATGGGCGCGGATACGCGCGGTTTGAAGCCTATGGCCGGAGATGAGTCCGAGGGTCCGATGACACAGACCTCATCGGAGGTGAAATCTGTGTTCGGCTCTATCGCCGTAGAGTGTGCGGCTTCCGTGGCAGGGTCCATCCTCCCGTCCTCGGATGGCACGATCTGCTCCGGATCTAAAGCCAGGGCAGCTTCGGGTGCGATCTCCTGAACACCGCTAGATGGCAGATCTAGGTCATGCTCATCATGGATGTAGGGTCACCTGTCATGGGCTCGAATCCATCGAAGATCAAGTCTCCGCGGATGTCGGCAGTGTAGTTTAGGCTTCCAAACCTGACCTGATGGCCAGGGGCATAGCTATCGATCTGCTCCAGATGGCCAAACGAGTTGGCCCGCAGTGCGAAGTCGCCGAATACGAAGATCTGTCCGGGGAGGAAAACCTCACCCTGGATTGCATCGTTGTAGATGATTGAAGGAGCCATCGAGCCTTATGGTGAAGTCACAGTGGAACTCTCAATGAAAGCACCAATGTCGGTGTCAAAACCGGCGGATCTCGGGTAGGGGGTCCCGAACTTTGTGTCTAAGGCTAATGGTAACAGGAGGCGGGGGACATGATGTTTACCTAGGTTCAAGCCCTCTCTATGGAGGTAATACCCTACTTCCTGCTTGATTGATCTTGATGATATGAGTATTACAAGAGTTGATCTACCACAAGATCGTAGAGGCGAACCCTAGAAGCTAGCCTATGATGATGATTGTTGTTGTCCTACGGACTAAGCATACCGGTTTATATAGTCACCGGAGGGGGCTAGGGTCACACAGAGTCGGTTACAGAGAAGGGAATCTACATATCCGAATTGCCAAGCTTGCCTTCCACGCAAAGGAGAGTCCCACCCGGACACGGGACGAAGTCTTCAATCTTGTATCTTCATAGTCCAACAGTCCGACATAGGCATATAGTCCGGCTGTCCAAGGACCCCCTAATCTAGGACTCCCTCAGGGACCGCACACGGCTAAGAGATTGTCTGTTGTGCTTTGGGGTGCCCCCTGACCCCATATATAAAGGAGGAAAGGGGGAGGCCGACTGACACTGTAGGGCGCGCCAAGAGGAGGGAGTGATGGGGAACGTAGTAATTCAAAACTTTTCCTACGATCATGCAAGAACTATCTAGTAGATGCATAGCAACGAGACAGGAGAGTGTGTCCACATACCCTCGTAGACCGAAAGCGGAAGAGTTCAGTAACGCGGTTGATGTAGTCGAACGTCTTCACGATCCAACCGATCCAAGTACCGAACGTACGACACCTCTGTGTTCAGCACATGTTCACCACGATGACGTCCCTCGAGCTCTTGATCCAGTTGAGGACGAGGGACGCAGGGCTTCGCCTAAGCACTACAACGATATGACCGAGGTGTTAAACTTTGGAGGGGGCACCGCACACGACTAAGAGATTGTCTGTTGTGCTTTGGGGTGCCCCCTGCCCCTGTATATAAAGGAGGGAGGAGGAGGAGGCCGACCAAGGGGGAGGCACGCCAAGGGGGGGAGTCCTACTAGGACTTCAAACCTAGTAGGATTCGCCCCCCCTTTCCTATTCCAAGAGGGGGGATGAGGGAAGGAGAGGGAGAGGGGAAGGAAAGAGGGGGCCGCGCCCCCTCTCCCTAGTCCAATTCGGACTGTCATGGGAGGGGCACGCGCCACCTTGTGGCCTTCCCTCTCCTACTCCCTTATGGCCCATCTAGGCCCATAACTTCCCCGGGGGGTTCCGGTAACCCCTCAGTTCCCCAAAAATGTCTGAACTCTTCTGAAACCTTTCCGGTGTCCGAACATAGCCTTCCAATATATCAATCGTTATGTCTCGACCATTTTGAGACTCATCGTCATGTCCATGATCTCATCCGGTACTCCGAACATACTTCGGTCATCAAAAACACATAACTCATAATACAAATCGTCATCAAACGTTAAGTGTGCAGACCCTACGGGTTCGAGAACTATGTAGACATGATCGAGACACATCTCTAATCAATAACCAATAGCAGAACCTAGATGCTCATATTGGCTCCTACATATTCTACGAAGATCTTTATCGGTCAAACCGCATAACAGCATACGTTGTTCCCTTTGTCCTTGGTATGTTACTTGCCTGAGATTCGATCGTCGGTATCATCATACCTAGTTCAATCTCGTTACCGACAAGTCACTTTACTCGTTCCATAATGCTTCATTCCGCAACTAAATCATTAGTCACATTGCTTGCAAGGCTTATAGTGATGAGCATTACCGAGAGGGCCCAGAGATACCTCTCCGATACACGGAGTGACAAATCCTAATCTCGATCTATGCCAACCCAACAAACACCTTCGGAGACACCTATAGAGCATCTTTATAATAACCCAGTTACGTTGTGATGTTTGATAGCACACAAGGTGTTCCTCCCGTATTCGGGAGTTGCATAATCTCATAGTCAGAGGAACATGTATAAGTCATGAAGAAAGCAGTAGCAATGAAACTGTAACGATCATAATGCTAAGCTAACGGATGGGTCTTGTCCCTCACATCATTCTCCTAATGATGTGATCCCGTTCATCAAATGACAACACATGTCTATGGTTAGGAAACAAAACCATCTTTGATTAACGAGCTAGTCTAGTAGAGCCATACTAGGGACACTATGTTTTGTCTATGTATTCACACATGTACTAAGTTTCCGGTTAATACAATTCTAGCATGAATAATAAATATTTATCATGATATAAGGAAATACAAATAACAACATTATTGCCTCTAGGGCATATTTCCTTCAGTCTCCCACTTGCACTAGAGTCAATAACCTAGATTACACAGTAATGATTCTAACACCCATGGAGTCTTGGTGTTGATCATGTTTTTCTTGTGGAAGAGGCTTAGTCAACAGGTCTGCAACATTCAGATCTGTAAGTATCTTGCAAATCTCTATGTCTCCCTCCGACACTTGATGACGGATGGAATTGAAGCGTCTCTTGATGTGTTTGGTTCTCTTGTGAAATCTGGATTCCTTTGCCAAGGCAATTGCACCAGTATTGTCACAAAAGTTTTTCATTGGACCCGATGCACTAGGTGTAACACCTAGATTGGATATCAACTCTTTCATCCAGACTCCTTCATTTGCTGCTTCTGAAGCAGTTATGTACTCTGCTTCACACGTAGATCCCGCCATGACGCTCTGCTTGGAACTGCACTAATACGTCCATTTTGCATCATGCTTTTATACCGATATTTATTGCATTATGGGCTGTTATTACATGTTATGTCACAATACTTATGCCTATTCTCTCTTATTTTACAAGGTTTACTTGAAGAGGGAAAATGCCGGCAGCTGGAATTCTGGGCTGGAAAAGGAGCAATTAGAGACCTATTCTGCACAACTCCAAAAGTCCTGAAATTCCACGAAAGTTATTTTTGGAATTAATAACAAATACTGGGCAAAGAAAGTACCATAGGGGGCCCACACCCTGACCACGAGGGTGGGGGCGCGCCCTACCCCCATAGGCGCGCCCCCTGCCTCGTGGGGCCCTTGGCAGGCTTCCGGTGTCCATCTTCTACTATATGAAGTCTTTTACCATGGAAAAAATCGTAAGCAAGCTTTCGGGACGAAACACCGCCGCCACGAGGTGGAACCTTGGCGAAACCAATCTAGGTCTCCGACGGAGCTGTTCTGCCGGGGAAACATCCCTCCGGGAGGGGGAAATCATCACCATCGATCCTCTCATTGGGAGGGGGTCAATCTCCATCAACATCTTCACCAGCACCATCTCCTCTCAAACCCTAGTTCATCTCTTGTATCCAATCTTTGTCCCAAAACCTCAGATTGGTACCTGCAGGTTGCTAGTAGTGTTGATTACTCCTTGTAGTTGATGCGGTTTATTCGGTGGAAGATCATTTGTTTAGATCCTTAATGCATATCAACACCCCTCTGATTATGAACATGAATATGATTTGTGAGTAGTTACGTTTGTCCGTGAGGACATGGGAGAAGTCTTGCTATAAGTAGTCATGTGAATTTGGTATTCGTTCAATATTTTGATGAGATGTATGTTGTCTCTCCTCTAGTGGTGTTATGTGAACGTGAACTACATGACACTTCACCATTGTTTGGGCCTAGAGGAAGGCATTGGGAAGTAATAAGTAGATGATGGGTTGCTAGAGTGACAGAAGCTTAAACCCTAGTTTATGTGTTGCTTCGTAAGGGGCTGATTTGGATCCACATGTTTCATGCTATGGTTAGGTTTACCTTAATACTTCTTTTGTAGTTGTGGATGCTTGCAATAGGGGTTAATCATAAGTGGGATGCTTGTCCAAGAAATGGCAGTACCCAAGCACCGGTCCACCCACATATCAAATTATTAAAGTAACGAACATGAATCATATGAGCGTGATGAAAACTAGCTTGAGGACAATTCCCATGTGTCCTCAGGAGCGCTTTTCTCTATATAAGAACTTGTCTAGGCTTGTCCTTTGCTACAAAAAGGATTGGGACATCTTGCTGCACCTTATTTACTTCCATTACTTGTTGTCCGTTACAAATTACCTTATCACAAAACTATCTGTTACCAATAATTTCAGTGCTTGCAGAGAAAACCTTACTGAAAACCGCTTGTCATTTCCTTCTGCTCCTCATTGGGTTCGACACTCTTACTTATCGAAAGGACTACGATAGATCCCCTACACTTGTGGGTCATCAAGACTCTTTTCTGGCGCCGTTGCCGGGGAGTGAAGCGCCTTTGGTAGGTGGAAATTGGTATTTCAGGTTGTTCTTGACCGATGTCCGGTGCTCCACTCCTGGATAACATTGGTACCTCCCTGCTATACTTATAGCAAGGCACACATCAGGTCTGGTACACAACATTGCATACATGATAGTACCTATAGCTGAAGCATAGGGAATGACTTTCATTTTCTCTCTATCTTCTGCAGTGGTCGGGCATTGAGTCTCACTCAATTTCACACCTTGTAACACAGGCAAGAACCCTTTCTGTGACTGATCCATTTTGAACTTCTTCAAAACTTTATCAAGGCATGTTCTTTGTGAAAGTCCAATCAAGCATCTTGATCTATCTCTATAGATCTTGATGCCCAATATGTAAGCAACTTCACCGAGGTCTTTCATTGAAAAACTCTTATTCAAGTATCCTTCTATGCTATCCAGAAATTCGGTATCATTTCCAATCAACAATATGTCATCCACATATAATATTAGAAATGCTACAAAACTCCCACTCACTTTCTTGTAAATACATGCTTCTCCAAAAGTCTGTATAAAACCATATGCTTTGATCACACTATCAAAGTGTTTATTCCAACTCCGAGAGGCTTGCACCAGTCCATAAATGGATCGATGGAGCTTGCACACTTTGTTAGCACCCTTTGGATCGACAAAACCTTCGAGTTGCATGATATACAACTCTTCCTCAAGAAAACCATTAAGGAATGCGGTTTATACATCCATCTGCCAAATTTCATAATCATAAAATGCGACAATCGCTAACATGACTCGAACAGACTTAAGCATCGCTACGGGTGAGAAGGTCTCATCGTAGTCAACTACTTGAACTTGTCGAAAACCTTTCGCAACAAGTCAAGCTTTGTAGACAGTAACATTACCGTAAGCGTCATTCTTCTTCTTGAAGATCCATTTATTTTCTATGGCTTGCCGATCATTGGGCAAATCCATCAAAGTCCACACTTTATTCTCATACATGGATCCCATCTCAGATTTCGTGGCCTCAAGCCATTTCGCGGAATCTGGTCTCATCGTCGCTTCCTCATAGTTCGTAGGTTCATCATGGTCTAGTAACATGACTTCTAGAACAGGATTACCGTACTACTCTGGTGTGGACCGTACTCTGGAAGACCTACGAGGTTCGGTAGTAACTTGATCTGGAGTTTCATGATCATCATCATTAGCTTCCTCACTAATTGGTGAAGGAATCACTAGAACTGATTTATGTGATGAACTACTTTCCAATTCGGGAGAAGGTACAATTACCTCAACAAGTTCTACTTTCCTCCCACTCACTTCTTTCGAGAGAAACTCCTTCTCTAGAAAGGATCCATTCTTAGCAACGAATATCTTGCCTTCGGATCTGTGATAGAAGGTGTACCCAACAGTTTCCTTTGGGTATCCTATGAAGACACACTTCTCTGATTTGGCTTCAAGCTTATCAGGTTGAAGCCTTTTCACATAAGCATCGCAGCCCCAAACTTTAAGAAACGACAACTTTGGTTTCTTGCCAAACCACAGTTCATAAGGCGTCGTCTCAATGGATTTTGATGGTGCCCAATTTAAAGCGAATGCAGTCGTCTCTAAAGCATAACCCCAAAACGATAGCGGTAAATCAGTAAGAGACATCATAGATTGCACCATATCCAATAAAGTATGTTTACGACATTCAGACACACCATTACGCTGTGTTGTTCCAGGTGGCGTGAGTTGTGAAACTATTCCACATTGTTTCAAATGAAGACCAAAATCGTAACTCAAATATTCGCCTCCACGATCAGATAGTAGAAACTTTATTTTCTTGTTACAATGATTTTCCACTTCACACTGAAATTCTTTGAACTTTTCGAATGTTTCAGACATATGCTTCATTAAGTAGATATACCCATATCTGCTCAAATCATATGTGAAGGCAAGAAAATACCGATACCCGCCACGAGCCTCAACACTCATTGGACTGCACACATCAGTATGTATTATTTCCAGTAAGTCAGTAGCTTGTTCCATTGTTCCGGAGAACGGAGTTTTAGTCATCTTGTCCATGAGGCATGGTTCGCAAGCACCAAGTGATTCATAATCAAGTGATTCCAAAAGCCCATCGGCATGAAGTTTCTTCATGCGCTTTACACCAATATGACCTAAGCGGCAGTGCCACAAATAAGTTGCACTATCATTATCAACTTTGCATCTTTTGGCTTCAATATTATGAACATGTGTATCTCCACGATCGAGATTCAATAGAAATGACCACTCAACAAGGGTGCATGACCATACAAGATATTACTCATATAAATAGAACAACCATTATTCTCTGATTTAAATGAATAACCGTCTTTCATCAAACAAGATGCAGATATAATGTTCATGCTCAACGCTGGCACCAAATAACAATTATTCAGGTCTAAAACTAATCTCGAAGGTAGATGTAGAGGTAGCGTGCCAACGGCGATCACATCGACCTTGGAACCATTTCCGACGTGCATCATCACCTCGTCCTTAGCCAATCTTCGTTTAATCCGTAGCCCCTGTTTCGAGTTGCAAATATGAGCAACAGAACTAGTATCAAATACCCAGGCACTACTATGAGCATTAGTAAGGTACACACAAATAACATGTATATAAAATATACCTTTCACTTTTCCATCCTTCTTTTCCGCCAAATACTTGGGGCAGTTCCGCTTCTAGTGACCAGTCCCTTTGAAGTAGAAGCACTCAATTTCATGCTTAGGTCCTGACTTGGTCTTCTTCCCAGGAGTAGAAACTTGCTTGCTATTCTTCTTGAAGTTCCCCTTCTTCCCTTTGCCCTTTTTATTGAAACTAGTGGTCTTGTTGACCATCAACACTTGATGCTCCTTCTTGATTTCTACCTACGCAGCCTTTAGCATTGCGAAGAGCTCGGGAATCGTTTTCATCATCCAGTGCATATTATAGTTCACCTCGAAGCCTTTATAGCTTGGTGGCAATGATTGAAGAACTCTGTCAATGACACTATCATCAAGAAGATTAACTCCCAACTGAGTCAAGTGGTTATGGTACCCAGACATTCTGAGTATGTGTTCATTGACAGAACTATTCTCCTCCATTTTGCAGCTATAGAACTTGTTGGAGACTTCATATCTCTCAACTCGGGCATTTGCTTGAAATATTAACTTCAACTCTTGGAACATCTCATATGCTCCATGATGTTCAAAACGCCTTTGAAGTCCCGATTCTAAGCCGTAAAGAAAGGCACACTGAACTATCGAGTTATCATCAGTTTTGCTCTGCCAGGCGTTCACAATGTCTACAGTTGCGTCTGCAACAGGTCTTGCACCTCGCGGTGCTTCCAGGATGTAATTTTTCTGTGCAGCAATGAGGATAATCCTCAAGTTACGGACCCAGTCCGTGTAATTGCTACCATTTACCTTTCAACTTAGCTTTCTCTAGGAATGCATTATAATTCAAGGGAACGGTAGCACGGGCCATTGATCTACAACAACATAGACATGCAAAAACTATCAGGACTAAGTTCATGACAAATTAAAGTTCAATTAATCATATTACTTAAGCTCTCCCACTTAGATAGACATCCCTCTAGTCATCTAAATGATCACGTGATCGAAATCAACTAAACCATATCCGATCATCACGTGAGATGGAGTAGTTTTCAGTGGTGAACATCACTATGTTGATCATATCTACTATATGATTCACGTTCGACCTTTCGGTCTCAGTGTTTTGAGGCTATATCTGCATATGCTAGGCTCGTCAAGTTTAACCCAAGTATTCTGCACGTGCAAAACTGGCTTGCGCCCATTGTATGTGAACGTAGAGCTTATCACACCCGATCATCACGTGGTGTCTTGATACGTCCATTTTGCATCATGCTTTTATATCAATATCTATTGCATTATGGGATGTTATTACACATTATATCTCGATACTTATGGCTATTCTCTCTTATTTTACAAGGTTTATCATGAAGAGGGGGAATGCCGGCAGCTGGAATTCTGGCTAGAAAAAGAGCAAACGTTGGAAACCTATTCTGCACAGGTCCACAAGTCCTGAAACTCCATGAAACAACCTTTTGGAATTAATAAGAATTTTTGAGCTAAAGAAATACACCAGGGGGCCCACACCCTGTCCAGGAGACAGGGGCGCCCCCCCTATAGGGCGCGCCCCCTATCTCTTGGGACCCCTGGTGGGCCTCTAGTGTCCATCTTCTGCTATATTAGAGCTTTTACCCTGGAAAAAATCGTGGGCAAGCTTACGGGACGAAACTCCGCTGCCACGAGGCGGAACCTTGGTGGAACCAATCTAGGGCTCTGGCGGAGCTGTTCTGCCGGGGACACTTCCCTCCAGGAGGGGGAAATCATCACCAACGATCCTCTCATCGGGAGGGGGTCAATCTTCATCAACATCTTCACCAGCACCATCTCCTCTCAAAACCCTAGTTCATCTCTTGTATCTGATCTTGTATCAAAACCACAAATTGGTACCTATGGGTTGCTAGTAGTGTTGATTACTCCTTGTAGTTGATGCTAATTGGTTTACTTGGTGGAAGATCATATGTTCAGATCCTTTATGCATATTATTACTCCTCTGATCATGAACATGAATATGCTTTGTGAGTTGTTACGTTTGTTCCCGAGGACATGGGTGAAGTCTTGCTATTAGTAGTCATGTGAATTTGGTATTCGTTCGATATTTTGATGAGATGTATGTTGTCTTTTCCTCTAGTGGTGTTATGTGAATGTCGACTACATGACACTTCACCATTATTTGGGACTAGAGGAAGGCATGGGGAAGTAATAAGTAGATGATGGGTTGCTAGAGTGACAGAAGCTTAAACCCTAGTTTATGCGTTGCTTCGTTAGGGGCTGATATGGATCCATATGTTTAATGTTGTGGTTAGGTTTACCTTAATACTTATTTTGTAGTTGCGGACGCTTGCAATAGGGGTTAATCATAAGTGGGAAGCTTGTCCAAGTAAGGGTAGTACCCAAGTATCGGTTCACCCACATATCAAATTATCAAAGTACCGAACGCGAATCATATGAACGTGATGAAAACTAGCTTGACGATAATTCCCATGTGTCCTCGGGAGCTCCTTTCTCATTATTAGAAATTGTACAGGCTTTTACTTTGCTACATAAAGGATTGGGCCACCTTGCTGCACTTTATTTACTTTATTTACTTGTTACTCATTACCATTTATCTTATCACAAAACTATCTATCACCTACAACTTCAGTGCCTGCAGAGAAAACCTTACTGAAAACCGCTTATCATTTCCTTCTGCTCCTCGTTGGGTTCGACACTCTTACTTATTGAAAGGACTATGATTGATCCCCTACACTTGAGGGTCATCAAGACTCTTTTCTGGCGCCGTTGCCGGGGAGTGTAGCGTTTTGGTGAGTGGAACTTGGTAAGGAAATATTTATATAGTGTGCTGAAATTTTCTGTTACTTGTCACTATGGAAACTAATCCTTTGAGGGGCTTGTTTGGGGTATCTTCACACCAACCAGAAGAGCAAAGAGTTGCTCCTCAACTTACTGAACTTTATGAAAATATTTACTTTGAGATTCCTTCGGGTATGATAGAGAAACTGCTAGCTAATCCATTTGCAGGAGACAGAACATTGCATCCCGATTTACACCTTATCCTTGTGGATGAAGTTTGTGGATTATTTAAGATTGTAGGTATTCCCGATGATGTTGTCAAAAGGAAGGTCTTCCCTTTATCTTTGAAGGGAGATGCATTGACATGGTATAGGCTATGTGATGATACGAGATCTTGGAATTATAAGCGATTGAAGTTGGAATTTCACCAGAAGTTCTATCCTATGCATCTTGTTCATCGTGATCGTAATTACATATATAATTTCTGGCCTCGCGAAGGATAAAGCATCGCTCAAGCTTGGGGGAGGCTTAAGTCAATGTTATATTCATGCCCCAATCATGAGCTCTCTCGGGAAATGATTATCCAGAATTTTTATGCTCGGCTTTCTCTTGATAATCGCAACCTGCTCGATACTTCCTGTGCTGGTTCTTATATGCTGAAGACTATTGATTTCAAATGGGACTTATTGGAAAGAATTAAACGCAACTCTGAAGATTGGGGTTCCGACGATGGTAAGGAGTCAGGTATGACACCTAAGTTCGATTGTGTTAAATCTTTTATGGATACCGATGCTTTTCGCGGATTTAGCGCTAAATATGGACTTGCCTCTGAGATAGTAGCTACTTTCTGTGAATCTTTTGCTACTCATGTTGATCTCCCTCAAGAGAAGTGGTTTAAATATAATCCTCCTGTTGAAGTGAAAGTAGTTGCACCTATTACAGTCGAAGAAAAGACTATTACCTATAGTGATCCTATTGTTCCTACTGCTTATGTTGAAAAACCTCCTTTTCCTGTTAGGATAAAGGATCATGCTAAAGCTTCGACTGTTGTTCATAAGAGTAATACTAGGACTTATACACCTCCTAAGCAAATTAATGTTGAACCTAGTATTGCTATGGTTAAAGATATCTTGGATGGGGATTTAGATGGGCATGTTATTTCTTTCTGTGGTGAAACTGCTAATATTGCTAGGCCAGATACTAAGACACGTAGACCTATCATAGGCATGCCTGTTATTTCTGTTAAAATAGGAGATCATTGTTATCACGGCTTATGTGATATGGGTGCTAGTGCTAGTGCAATACCTTATTCTTTATATCAAGAAATTATGCATGACATTGCACCCATTGAATTAGAAGACATTGATGTTACTATTAAGCTTGCTAATAGGGATACCATTAAACCCTTTAGGATTGTTAGAGATGTTGAAGTTTTGTGTGGGAAGGTTAAATACCCTGCTGATTTCCTTGTTCTTGGTTCCCCACAAGATGATTTTTGTCCCATTATTTTTAGTACACCCTTCTTGAATAGAACAAGTGCTAAGATTAATTGTGAAAAGAATATTGTCACTGTTGGCATAGATGGTATGTCTCATGAGTTTAATTTCGCTAAGTTTAGTAGACAACCTCATGAAAGGGAACCACCTAGTAGAGATGAAATTATTGGTCTTGCTTCCATTGCTGTTCCTCCAACTGATCCGTTAGAAAAATACTTGCTAGATCATGAAAACGATATGTTTATAAAGGAAAGAGAGGAAATAGATGAAGTGTTCCTTAAACAGGAACCTATGCTGAAACATAACCTTCCCGTTGAAATTCTTGGGGATCCCCCTCCACCAAGGGTGATCCCATGTTTGAACTCAAACCTTTACCTGACAATCCTAAGTATGCTTATCTTGATGAAAAAGAAATATATCCTGTTATTATTAGTGCTAACCTTTCAGAGAAAGAAGAAGAAAGATTATTGAAAACTCTAAAGAGGCACCGAGCAGCTATTGGATATACTCTGGATGATCTTAAGGGCGTCCCACGTTATATCAACACTGTGACGCCCCCGATTCAATCATACACTAATCATGCACGCAAACGCCTATGATCAAGATGAGGGACTCACGGGAAGATATCACAACACAACTCTAAACGTAAAACAAGTCATATAAGCATCATATTACAAGCCAGGGGCCTCGAGGGCTCGAATACAAGTGCTCGACATAAACAAGTCAGCGGAAGCAACAATATCTGAGTACAGACATAAGTTAAACAAGTTGCCATAAGATGGCTAGCACAAACTGGGATACAGATCAAAAGAGGCGCAGGCCTCCTACCTGGGATCCTCCTAACTACTCCTGGTCGTCATCAACGGCCTGCACGTAGTAGTAGGCACCTCTAGTGTAGTAGGAGTCGTTGTCGACGGTGGCGTCTGGCTCCTGAAATGGGGGAGAAAAGCAACCGTGAGTACTCATCCAAAGTACTCGCAAGCAAGGAGCTACACTACATATGCATGGGTATATGTGTAAGGAGCCCATATCAGTGGACTGAACTGCAGAATACCAGAATAAGAGGGGGATAGCTAGTCCTATCGAAGACTACACTTCTGGCAGCCTCCGTCTTGCAACATGTAGAAGAGAGTAGATTGAAGTCCTCCAAGTAGCATCGCATAGCATAATCCTACCCAGCGATCCTCCCCTCGTCGCCCTGTGGAACTTGTCTGGGTGTGTTTTATTAAATATCCGGTTCTAGTTGTCATAAGGTCAAGGTACAACTCCGGGTCGTCCTTTTACCGAGGGACACGGCTATTCGGATAGATAAACTTCCCTGCAGGGGTGCACCACATAACCCAACACGCTCGATCCCATTTGGCTGGACACACTTTCCTGGGTCATGCCCAGCCTCGGAAGATCAACACGTTGCAGCCCCACCTAGGCATAACAAAGAGGTCAACACGCCGGTCTAAATCCTGTGCGCGCAGGGGTCTGGGCCCATCGCCCATTGCACACCTGCATGTTGCGAGGGCGGCCAGAACCAGACCTAGCCTCCCTTATACAAGAGTAGGCGTTCCAGCCCAATCTGGCGCGCGCCGCTCCGTCGCTGACGTCAAGAAGGCTTCAGCCGATACCACGACGTCGAGTGCCCATATCTTTCCTGCGTAGTTAGTTAGTGCGTATAGCCAGTGGCCAGACTCAGATCAAATACCAAGATCTCGTTAAGCGTGTTATTATGAAGTAACCACGGACGCGGACCAGGGCCAGGCCCACCTCTCTCCTAGGTGGTCTCAAACTGCCCTGTCGCTCCGCCACAAAGTAACAGTCGGGGGCCGTCGGGAACCCAGGCCCACCTCTACCGGGATGGAGCCACCTGTCCTTCCAGCCCCCACATCGGAATCACTTGCGGGTACTCAACGAGCTTACCCGACTTTAGTCACCATTTGTATAGTATGTATATATGTATAGTATATACCCGTGATCACCTCCCGAGTGATCACAGCCCGATAGTATAGCAAGGCAGACTGACAAGAATGTAGGGCCAATGATGATAAACTAGCATCCAATACTAAGAATTTAGGATTGCGGATAAGGTATCAACAACTGTAGCAACAATGACAGGCTATGCAACAGAATAGGATCAATCGAAACAGTAACATGCTACACTACTCTAATGCAAGCAGTAGAGTGAAGAATAGGCGATATCTGGTGATCAAGGGGGGGGGGGCTTGCCTGGTTGCTCTGGCAAGAAGAAGGGGTCGTCAACTCCGTAGTCGTACTAGGGGTCGCCGGCACTCTCGGGGTCTACCGGAAAGAAGTAAAGGAGGGGGAACACAATAAATAACAGAGCAATCAAAGCATCACAAAGCGTAACAAGACAATACGCGGTGTTCGGTGTGCCCTAACGCGGTAGTAGGTGATACCGATGAGGGGGAAACATCCGGGAAAGTATCCCCGGTGTTTCGCATTTTCGGGCAGATGAACCGGAGGGGAAAAGTTACGTGTTCGCTATGCTAGGGATGTGTGGCATATGAACGGGCTGCGTATCCGGATTTGCCTCGTCATTCTGAGCAACTTTCATGTACAAAGTATTTTCATCCGAGTTACGGATTATTTTATATTTTTTTAAGTTTTAAATCATTTTCTAAATTATTATTACTAAATTAATTCGAAATTAGCATTACAGCATCAGCATGATGTCAACATGACATCAGCAGTCAACAGAGGTGTTGACTGGTCAAACTGACATGTGGGTCCCGCATGTCATAGTCTCATAGTAATTAAACAGGGTTAACTAGGTTTAACTAAATGATTAGGTTAATCTAATCCAAATTAATTAAGTTAATTAATCCTTTAATTAATTAATTTAATTAACATTTTAATTATTATTTTAGTTAGTTATTTATTTAATTCCTTTTTTTTAACATTTCAGGGGATAGGCCCCACATGTCATTGGCCCTAGGGGCCTTAGTGGGTGTGGGCTAACGGGTGCGGGCGAAGGGGTGCCCGCACACCAGAGCCCACCAGGGGAGGGGAGCACCGGCCACGACGGGCCGGAGCAGGGCGGTGCGGCAACAGGCACCGGCGGACAGAGGAGCAGGAGCGGGCGATTAGCTGCAGCGACATGGTCGCGTATGACGACGACCGAGCGTAGGCGAGAGGAGGGGCGCCCAGCAGCGAGCAGGAGCCGCGGGAAGTGCGGGCGGCGGTTGCGGGGCGCGCTCTGGGCGCGTCGAGGAGCAGCGTGCGTGAGCGGGCGTGGCGAGCACGCCGATAGAGGCAGCGTCGGGCGCGGGGTGCCGTTGCAAGCAGGGGAGGAGGAGGAGATGACGGGGCCTCACCACGGGGTCGTGGGGTCTAGGCAGTGGGGGTTGAGGAGGAGGACGGAGACGATCGGGCGACAGGAGGCGAGCGGCGATCGGGCGGGGTGGCTCCGGCAAGGTGGCACTAGAGACGGCGAGCGACGACGGGGCGCAACGTGGCTTGGGGAGGCCGTCGGGGAGGAGGTAGAGGAGATCCGGCGTG
>NC_041389.1:433744389-433752190 GCF_002162155.2 Triticum dicoccoides | reverse complement strand
TTTTTGTTTTGCTTTGTTTTATTTCTTTTCTTTTTATTTATCCTTTTTCTGTTTTTAAAAAATGTTTAGCACCTAATTGATTTTTATAAAATATGGGAGCTAGCTCATAAATTGCAGTGCATTAGATCCTAGCACCAAAAACTAGTCTGGGTGAAATACCATTTCACATTAGATTAGAATTAATTAAAAGGTTATTAAATAATGTATTCAGCCACTGTTTGAGGTTGTTTAAATGACTTATCAAATTTTAATAATGTTGTTTACAATTTTATCCTAGCCTCTGATTTATCTACTATTTATTGAACATTTTAGTTTTATATTGGAAAACTTTTATTGTTTGCTTGATTTTGAATTTGAATTTGAATCAGTTTTGAACTAACGCGAGATTAGCATCAGTAATCGAGGTGACATGGCATCATTAGTAGATGGTTGCTGTAGCTTAATTATCCGGGCGTCACAATTCTCCTCCACTACAAGAAATCTCGTCCCGAGATTTAAGTGGTGTAGTAAGGGGGAAAGATTTGGTTACGAAATTCTAACAAGTATTATCGGCCTTGGTTGCTCTTCTCGAAGAGGTCTATCCCTTTCATTGATGTCTTCATTTTCTGCTTCAAGTCACCATGATCAAGTCGTCATCCTTTCTTCGGGATCTCCATCGTCCTACGAACGCGACCAAGGGGAAAAACTCCGGAAGAACGCATCTCCACAATGTTGGGCATCTGACGGTGAACTCAATGGGAAATACACAAGGTACCCCATGAGTTGTATTTCAGTGAATTCATTGAGTGCAATATACGATTGTACCAATGTTTCAACGGGTAGGCAATCATTCGATGACTAGACAGAAGCTGGAATGGGGCTTTGAACAACGAGAATAACATGGTGTTCTATTCATGGATGAATAATGGTATAGCATTTAGCTCGTGAATCACATATGAAGCCAGGTGCAAAGGATACATTAGAATCCGGGTTGTAAAGGAGAGTCAGGTTTCGATCCAGTGGACCTGTGGGTTATGGGCCCACCATGTGGGTTTAAAGTAGGAAAGGCGCTGACATCTTGTACGGTTATGATAGCAAGGTATGGCAGGGAATAACCTGTCGGTTATGTCAGAAACAACGTCGGTACCAAGGGCGAGGGACGACGAGAACCATTTTCCTGCTCGTTGAACGAGGCAGACCAATAGGCAAAGTTCTCGTCCATCGGCGGCTACCGGAATGTCATCAACAATAGTAACAGGGTCTTGCTGACGAAATTGTACACCGAGGTGTTTACATAAGCAGGAGAATATTACTTCTTAGATCATATAGATCACAAGCAACGTTAAACCAACCAATGGAAAGGAAAATATGATTATCTGATTAAACAGAACAATGGAAAGGAAAATATGTTTAAACACATATTTCAAGGTTATATCCTTCCCAAGGACAAGCAGAGCATGATATCCATGACATGATATAATGTAGAAAACTCTTTACGTAGGGGAGAGAAATTTCATGACATTACCCATACATGGTGTTTGGATAATTGAGCAGGAAACATTTATCATTGGGCTTCAAATGTTCTTGTTGAAAATCAGAGTACCATAGACATGCTTCGAGATAGCATTGACATGGTATTCAAGCAAAGGTCAGAGTTTGGACACACAAAGGATACATCAGGAACAACTTATAGAATAAGTCTTACAATTTCCTCATGGAAGAATGGCTAACCTTGCTAAAAGGAAACTATAACAATGGGTCCCCCGTACAGGTGTGTTAAGCATGGCATCACCTTACCAGGTCTTATAAGGACCAATGTTATAACTCTTGGAAATATGTTCCAACCATCATATCTGATCGAGATTCAGATCTGATTGGTATCAGGATAACTCAGACTCAGAATGACTGGGAAGAAAGGTGCAACACAAATTGTCGAGATGGCATTGTAAGATTCTCGGGAATTGAATATGCAAGCGAGTTCCGAAACAAGAGTTCATCAATAAACCAAGGAGAGGATGAGGAGGTGGCTGATGGACTCAACACAATTCATTGAGTTTTCCAAAAATGGATTTCCACAATTATGTGAACAAGGAGATAACATCTGTCAGATCAAATAATATAATGGGGTATGCTCAAGGGAAACATACACAATTAAACATTGGTTGAAAGGTGCACCCGAAATATGGGCTGGGATGCACCACCAACGTCAGAATGGTGATTCAATAATCAATATTCTAAGAATGAATGGCCGACCATTAACTTCAAAGTGATAGGGTTGCTAGAAGGGCAGAATCCAAACAACACCGTTCACTTGTTGGTACCCCGGTTGGAATCAACACGAGGACCAAGAAAGAATGGTGATGGTGAGAAGTATCACTATACCAAGAATTCTTAAGAGGTGGAGCAATCCTCACAACATCCTTGTCATAAAAGACATTAATACTTCAAGGTAGAATATCATGCAAGTTGGATAGCAAGTTGCATCCATCACATAAACAAGTTTGTGTTGGGGGGAAGGCAAGAATGTTGTCGATGATAACACAATCATCGAGGGGCAAGGATGGTATTTTCCATCATGAATTTGATTGATATCCTGGAAGAGCTCAAAATGTTGATGATATCACGACACATTTGTCGAGAGATTTCATGAAGATGTAATCAATCAGCGACGACATCAAGTCAAAAGAATGATGAAGCGAAAGGTTTTTGGAACCATGGGTATGACATCAACTCGGAATCAAGCTTGCTGTACAAGGTGAACGATAAGACGAGGCAGATCGACGTAAGATTAGCTCAATGTCGAAATTTGTGCTCCGGGAAGAAGGACCAGGTAGCATAGTTAAAAGTTTTGCACGATAATGATATAGCCGATCAGGTTAGGAATGACTTGAAGGATTAATAAACTCATAAGCAACGAAAATTACTTAGAGTTATTGATTCGGAGTGCGGAACCGATTCACTTATCGGTGTTTTGGGTTGACAAACAACCCAGCACCCATGAAGTGATAGCGACAGGGAAAGGTAGTACTTCATCAAAAATTCATAAGATGTAGAGCAGTGGCATGATATCCTCGAGATACCAGGGGGTAATACTCGACGGTAGATCAAGGTAGAGGTTGGACTGGTGTATTGACTTGCAAAAGAGAAGTGCTTTAACTTGTCCAAGAAATGGGATCAAAGAGAAAAATATGGTCGGAACCACGATTGCATAGGATCAATTCACAGATACCAGATGATATTATATCAACGAAATAATTATTATTACAAGAAGCTTCTAAGGTAGGATCTACATCGTGTCCATGGGCATGAACACAAGTTCAAGGTCGACTCCCACTTCTTCAATGTATAACCTTCCATTCACCTCTCGCTTTTCAAAAATGACATTAGTTGTTGAAAATTTTATCTGGTGCAATACCAAATAAGTATGACCCGTGAAATCTTTCGGGTTCACACAAATTAAGGAAGGCATAGGTTCAACCCATCGGGGCATCATAGAAACATATACCACAACTTCAGGAGTAGATAATACAAGCTCGAAAGTGTGGCATGGTTGACAAAGCAAAGGATACAGTTTACCAAAGGCATTATTTACCCTAGGAAAGGCTCACAAGGTTAATGAATATGAAGGACGATGTCGGATAAAATCCAATGAAGGATCCGGTGGTCCTCAAGGGATCTGATGCGAGCATCAGTACTCAATCAGAAGAAGGAATGCAAGGAGATCAGATTGTAGCAACAACTGACTAATTCAGAGCTCAAATGTAAAGGAATTAAGCTTTTCCAATTCAAGGGATCAAAAGCAAGCCCTCTGATCAAGGATGGATAAGCTGAATAGACTTAGGGGTACAACCGACGGCAATTGATTGGTCGAGAACCAACTCATGTTCAAAAATGACGTCTGAGTCGGAAGGATGAATTCTAATTGCGACTGACGATTGCGAACATCCGCATCATAATGAATCAACAGTCTCAAAATGATAGTGCAAAGGATGTCAATGAATAATGCTAGGCATTTGGATTTATCCATAATGCAGGCAGACAAGAAATTCTAGAGCCATAGGCTACAGAGGATTCTCGAAAAATCGGATAATATTTCGAAGAATTTTGTGAAACACCTGAACAACAAGGGAGAAACAAATCCTCGGTAAGTGTGAGGATTAATTTGTAGGTGTATTCAGGCGACAAGGAACTGCAAGGCAGTAGGCACAAAGTATTCTCGGAACAATAGAGAAAACTTCGGGGTATCTTGTAATAACAAGATCAGCGGGGGATGATCGTATTAATGGCAAGTGTAATTAGTTATCCATAAGGATTTATCGATGGTCGGGAATAGCAAAAGTGGTGGGCACAAAGTCTCGAGAGAATATCGAAGAGTATCTTCGGAATCTTCGGGTGAAGCAGGCCATCATCTGGAATGAAGGGGCTCTCCAGGAGAAAGTACTTATGAGAACCTAGAGTTAGAGTTAGCAAAACCATTTAACCCGAATAGAAGAGAGATCAGAGTCCCAGAGTAAAGGTCGAGAAGTAAAAGATCCTACTACCACCAAATGGCGACGTGGGCCCGTAAGCCACACAGCCATGTTAGAAAAAGTTTTGCAATGACTAGACTCAACTTCGACCAAGGAGTTGGAAAGGGGGATTCCTACAGGCAGTCGGCTCTGATACCAACTTGTGACGCCACCGATTCAATCATACACTAATCATGCATGCAAACGTGTACGATCAAGATCAGGGACTCACGAGAAGATATCAGAACACAACTCTAAAAGTAAAACAAGTCATATAAGCATCATATTACAAGCCAGGGGCCTCGAGGGCTCGAATACAAGTGCTCGACATAAACAAGTCAGCGGAAGCAACAATATCTGAGTACAGACATAAGTTAAACAAGTTGCCATAAGATGGCTAGCACAAACTGGGATACAGATCAAAAGAGGCGCAGGCCTCCTGCCTGGGATCCTCCTAACTACTCCTGGTCGTCATCAATGGCCTGCACGTAGTAGTAGGCACCTCCAGTGTAGTAGGAGTCGTTGTCGATGGTGGCGTCTGGCTCCTGGACTCCAGCATCTGGTTGCGACAACCAGGTAGAAAGGAGGGGGAAAGGGGGGAGAAAAGCAACCATGAGTACTCATCCAAAGTACTCGCAAGCAAGGAGCTACACTACATATGCATGGGTATATGTGTAAGGTGGCCATATCAGTGGACTGAACTGCAGAATGCCAGAATAAGAGGGGGATAGCTAGTCCTATCGAAGACTACGCTTCTGGCAGCCTCCGTCTTGCAGGATGTAGAAGAGAGTAGATTGAAGTCCTCCAAGTAGCATCGCATAGCATAATCCTACCCGGCGATCCTCCCCTTGTCGCCCTGTGGAAACGCGATCACCGGGTTCCCTGTGGAACTTGTCTGGGTGTGTTTTATTAAATATCCGGTTCTAGTTGTCATAAGGTCAAGGTACAACTCCGGGTCGTCCTTTTACCGAGGGACACGGCTATTCGAATAGATAAACTTCCCTGCAGGGGTACACCACATAACCCAACACGCTTGATCCATTTGGCCGGACACACTGTCCTGGGTCATGCCCGGCTTCGGAAGATCAACATGTCGCAGCCCCACCTAGGCACAACAGAGAGGTCAACACGCCGGTCTAAATCCTATGCGTGCAGGGGTCTGGGCCCATTGCCCATTGCACACCTACACGTTGCGAGGGCGGCCGGAAGCAGACCTAGCCTCCCTTATACAAGAGTAGGCGTTCCAGTCCAATCCGGCACGCGCTGCTCCATCGCTGACGTCAAGAAGGCTTCGGCTGATACCACGACGTCGAGTGCCCATATCTTTCCCGCGTAGTAGGTTAGTGCGTATAGGCCAGTGGCCAGACTCAGATCAAATACCAAGATCTCGTTAAGCGTGTTATTATGAAGTAACCACGGACGCCGACCAGGGCCAGGCCCACCTCTCTCCTAGGTGGTGTCAAACTGCCCTGTCGCTCCGCCACAAAGTAATAGTCGGGGGCCGTCGGGAACCCAGGCCCACCTCTACCGGGATGGAGCCACCTGTCCTTCCAGCCCCCACATCGGAATCACTTGCGGGTACTCAACGAGCTTACCCGACTTTAGTCACCATTTGTATAGTATGTATATATGTATAGTATGTATATATGTATAGTATATACCCGTGATCACGTCCCGAGTGATCACAGCCCGATAGTATAGCAAGGCAGACTGACAAGAATGTAGGGCCAATGATGATAAACTAGCATCCTATACTAAGCATTTAGGATTGAGGGTAAGGTATCAACAACTGTAGCAACAATGATAGGCTATGCAACAGAAAAGGATCAATCGAAATAGTAACATGCTACACTACTCTAATGCAAGCACTAGAGTGAAGAATAGGCGATATCTGGTGATCAAGGGGGGGGGCTTGCCTGGTTGCTCTGGCAAGAAGAAGGGGTCGTCAACTCCGTAGTCGAACTGGGGGTCGCCGGCACTCTCGGGGTCTACCGAAAAGAAGTAACAGAGGGGGAACACAATAAATAACAGAGCAATCAAAGCATCACAAAGTGTAACAAGACAATACGCGGTGTTCGGTGTGCCCTAACGTGGTAGTAGGTGATACCGATGAGGGGGAAACATCCGGGAAAGTATCCCCGGCGTTTCGCATTTTCGGGCAGATGAACCGGAGGGGAAAAGTTATGTGTTTGCTATGCTAGGAATGTGTGGCGGATGAATGGATTGCGTATTCGGATTCGCCTCGTCGTTCTGAGCAACTTTCATGTACAAAGTATTTTCATCCGAGTTACGGATTATTTTATATTTTTTTAAAGTTTTAAATCATTTTCTAAATTATTATTACTAAATTAATTCGAAATTAGCATTACTGCATCAGCATGATGTCAGCATGACATCAGTAGTCAACAAAGGTGTTGACATCAGCAGCATTACTGCATCAGCATGATGTCAGCATGACATCAGCAGTCAACAAAGGTGTTGACTGGTCAAACTGACATGAGGGTCCCGCATGTCATAGTCTCATAGTAATTAAACAGGGTTAACTAGGTTTAACTAAATGATTAGGTTAATCTAATCCAAATTAATTAAGTTAATTAATCCTTTAATTAATTAATTTAATTAACATTTTAATTATTATTTTAGTTATTTATTTATTTAATTCCTTTTTTTAACGTTTCAGGGGATAGGCCCCACATGTCATTGGCCCTAGGGGCCTTAGTGGGTGTGGGCTAACGGGTGCGGGCGAAGGGGTGCCCGCACACCAGAGCCCACCAGGGGAGGGGAGCATCGGCCATGACGGGCCGAAGCAGGGCGGTGCGGCAACAGGCACCGGCGGATAGAGGAGCAGGAGCGGGCGACGAGCTGCAGCGACATGGTCGCGTACGACGACGACCGAGCGTAGGCGGGAGGAGGGGCGCCCAACAGCGAGCAGGAGCCGCGGGACGTGCGAGCGGCGGTTGCGGGGTGCGCTCTGGGCGCGTCGAGGAGCGGGCGTGCGTGAGCGGGCGCGGCGAGCACGCCGATAGAGGCGGCATCGGGAGCGGGGTGCCGTTGCAAGCAGGGGAGGAGGAGGAGATGCCGGGGCCTCACCACGGGGTCGTGGGGTCTAGGCAGTGGGGGTTGAGGAGGAGAGCGGAGACGACCGGGCGACGGGGAGGCGAGCGGCGATCCAGCGGGGTGGCTCCGGCAAGGTGGCACCAGAGACGACGAGCGGCGACGGGGCGCAGCGTGGCTTGAGGAGGCCGTCGGGGAGGAGGTCGAGGAGGTCCAGCGTGGGGAGGAGACGGGGAGGCGACGACGGAGACGAGTAACAC
>NC_041389.1:433734340-433744160 GCF_002162155.2 Triticum dicoccoides | reverse complement strand
TTTGGTTAGGTCACGGGGTGACGGGGCCATATAGGCAAAATCTGGGTCGGTCTGGTTGGATGGCCAGCTGGGCTAAGGCCCAACGCGGGGGAGGGGGGTCCTTTTTGTTTTGCTTTGTTTTATTTATTTTCTTTTTATTTATCCTTTTTCTGTTTTTTAAGAATGTTTAGCACCTAATTGATTTTTATAAAATATGGGAGCTAGCTCATAAATTGTAGTGCATTAGATCCTAGCACCAAAAACTAGTCTGGGTGAAATACCATTTCACATTAGATTAGAATTAATTAAAAGGTTATTAAATAATGTATTCAACCACTGTTTGAGGTTGTTTAAATGACTTATCAAATTTTAATAATGTTGTTTACAATTTTATCCTAGCCTCTGATTTATCTACTATTTATTGAACATTTTAGTTTTATATTGGAAAACTTTTATTGTTTGCTTGATTTTGAATTTGAACTTGAATCAGTTTCGAACTAACGCGAGATTAGCATCAGTAATCGAGGTGACGTGGCATCATTAGTAGATGGTTGTTGTAGCTTAATTATCAGGGCGTCACAAACACAAAATTACATTGGAGGACGATGCCAAACCAGTTAGAGATCCTCAAAGATGATTAAATCCCAAGATGAAGGAAGTGGTAAGAAAGGAGATATTAAAGCTCCTTGAGACAAGTATTATTTATCCCGTTGCTGATACTGAATGGGTCAGCCCTGTCCATTGTGGTCCTAAAAAGGGAGGTATTACCGTTGTTCCTAATGATAAAGATGAATTGATCCCGCAAAGAATTATTACAGGTTATAGGATGGTAATTGATTTCCGTAAGTTAAATAAAGCTACTAAGAAAGATCATTACCCCTTACCCTTTATTGATCAAATTCTAGAAAGACTATCCAAACACACACATTTCTGCTTTTTAGATGGTTATTATGGTTTCTCTCAGATACCTGTGTCAGCAAAGGATCAATCTAAAGCTACTTTTACTTGCCCTTTTGGTACTTTTGCTTATAGGCTTATGCCCATTGGTTTATGTAATGCACCTGCTACCTTTCAAAGATGTATGATGGCTATATTCTCTGATTTTTGTGAAAAGATTTGTGAGGTATTCATGGATGACTTCTTCGTCTATGGATCCTCTTTTGATGATTGTTTGAGCAACCTTCATCGAGTTTTGCATAGATGCGAAGATACTAGTCTCGTCCTGAATTGGGAAAAGTGTCACTTTATGGTTAATGAAGGCATTGTCTTGGGGCACAAGATCTCTGAGAGAGGTATTGAAGTTGATACAACCAAAGTTGATGCTATTGAAAAGATGACATGTCCCAAGGACATAAAAGGTATAAGAAGTTTCCTTGGTCATGTCGGTTTTTATAGGAGGTTCATTAAGGACTTTTCCGAAATCTCTAGGCCTCTGACTAAATTATTGCAAAAAGATATTCCTTTTGTCTTTGATGATGATTGTGTAGAAGCATTTGAAACACTTAAGAAAGCTTTGATCACTGCACCTATTGTTCAGCCACCTGATTGGAATTTACCTTTTGAAATTATGTGTGATGCTAGTGATTTTGCTGTAGGTGCTGTTCTAGGGCAAAGAGTTGATAAGAAATTGAATGTTATCCAGTATGCTAGTAAAACTCTTGATACTGCCCAGAGAAATTATGCTACTACTGAAAAAGAGTTCTTAGCAGTTGTGTTTGCTGTGATAAGTTTAGACCTTATATTGTTGGTTCCAAAGTTACTATTCACACTGATCATGCTGCTATTAAATATCTTATGGAAAAGAAAGATGCTAAGCCTAGACTCATTAGATGGGTTCTCTTGCTCCAAGAATTTGACTTGCATATTATTGATAGAAAGGGAGCTGAGAACCCCGTTGCAGATAACTTGTCTAGGTTAGAGAATGTTCTTGATGACCCACTGCCTATTAATGATAGCTTTCCTGATGAACAATTAGCGGTCGTTAATGCTTCTCGTACTGCTCCTCGGTATGCTGATTATGCTAATTACATTGTTGCTAAATTTATATCACCTAGTTTCACATACCAGCAAAAGAAAAAGTTCTTTTATGATTTAAGACATTACTTCTGGGATGATCCACACCTGTATAAGGAAGGAGTAGATGGTGTTATTAGACGTTGTGTGCCTGAGCGTGAACAGGAACAGATCCTACGCAAGTGTCACTCTGAATCCTATGGAGGACACCACGCTGGAGATAGAACTGCACACAAGGTACTACAATCTGGTTTTTATTGGCCTACTCTCTTCAAAGATGCTCGTAAGTTTGTCTTATCTTGTGATGAATGCCAAAGAGTAGGTAACATTAGTAGACGCCAAGAAATGCCTATGAATTATTCTCTTGTTATTGAACCGTTTGATGTTTGGGGCTTTGATTATATGGGACCTTTTCCTGCCTCTAATGGTTATACACATATTTTAGTTGTTGTTGATTACGTTACTAAGTGGGTAGAAGCTATTCCAACTAGTAGTGTTGATCATAACACTTCTATTAAAATGCTTAAAGAAGTTATTTTTCCGAGGTTTGGAGTCCCTAGATATCTTATGACTGATGGTGGTTCACATTTTATTCATGGTGCTTTCCATAAGATGCTTGCCAAGTATGATGTCAATCATAGAATCACATCTCCTTGTCATCCGCAGTCTAGTGGTCAAGTAGAGTTGAGCAATAAAGAGCTCAAATTAATTTTGCAAAAGACTGTGAATAGATCTAGAAAGAATTGGTCCAAAAAACTTGATGATGCAGTATGGGCCTATAGAACTGCATACAAAAATCCTATGGGTATGTCTCCTTATAAGATGGTCTATGGAAAAGCATGTCATTTACCTCTTGAACTTGAACATAAGGCATATTGGGCAATTAAAGAGCTCAATTATGACTTCAAACTTGCTAGTGAGAAGAGGTTATTTGATATTAGCTCACTGGATGAATGGAGAACCCAGGCGTATGAGAATGCCAAGCTATTCAAAGAAAAAGTCAAACACTGGCATGATAAGAGGATACAAAAGCGTGAGTTTAACGTAGGAGATTATGTATTATTATTCAACTCTCGTTTAAGATTTTTCGCAGGAAAACTTCTCTCAAAATGGGAAGGTCCTTACGTTATCGAGGAGGTCTATCGTTCTGGTGCCATAAAAATCAACAACTTTGAAGGCACAAGTCCAAGGGTGGTAAACGGTCAAAGAATTAAACATTATATTTCAGGTAATCCTATCAATGTTGAAACTAATATTATCGAAACCGTAACCCCTGAGGAATACATAAGGGACACTTTCCAGAACGTTCCAGACTCCGAAAAGGTATAGGTATGTGGTACTGTAAGTAAACCGACTCCAAAACAACTCCAATGGCATTTTTTATCAGTTTTGGAATATTTAAGAATTTTAGGAAGAAAGAAGTAGTCCGAAAGGGACACGAGGCTCCCACGAGAGTGGAGGGCTCCCCCCTACTGGGCGCCCCCTGTCTCGTGGGCACCTCATGTGTCTCCCGGACTCCGTTTTCTTGCATGTTATGTATTTTGGTCGGTAAAAATTCATTATATATACTCTCTAAGGTTTTGACCACCGTATCATGCAAATATCCTCTGTTTTCGTTTCGAGCTGTTTCTGTTTCAGATTTAGAGCATCATGACATCTCCAAGCGCTCCCAAGGACAAGTTTTTCGAGAGGGTTATCAACCCCTACCCCGCGGAGGTGCTGCAACACCCTCAAACCATTAAGATGCGTGAGGGGGTGCTGCACATCCGCGATGTGGAGGGACCAAGGCGTATCGAGAGCGTGGAGACAAAGCTTGAAGCTGTGGAGCAGCAAGTCTTCAAGTGTCAAGGGATGGTGGAGCGTGGACTCAACGCCAACCAGATGATGATCACGGAGTTCACCAACAACCACAAGCTGGATGCCAAAGTCATTGGGGATACCATCTTCAAACTTCAAGAGAAAATCAAGCACCTCCAAGCTCAGATCTATGGCCTGCAAAACCAGAACTGTGAGTATGAATATAGATTCAAGAGGATGGGTTTGGCTGCAGATTTAAGGATCCCAGAGACTCGATCATCCTTCTATGATGGAGAGCCTATGCCTTGGAAGACGGACGACAAGCCTACATCATCAACAACTCCTACTTCACCACCTCCGAGGACATAATCACATGGGTATGGGCACTCCCCTTGGCAACTGCCAAGCTTGGGGGAGGTGCCCCGGTATCGTATCACCACCACACTCCTATCTTTACCGCTTTATTTACTTCGATCCTTTTAGTAGTATCTTGATCTAGTAGATTGAAGTTTTGATATCAAGTAGTTTTGAGTTTTGCATTGTGATCTCTTTTTGAAATCAAGTCCGCGAGCTTTCTATAATAAAGATTAGTGTTGAGTCAAGGGCTTTGCTATGTTGCTATGATCTTGAGAAAGTAGAAAGAATAAAAGAGTTCATATTGATCTTATGGATAGTGATAACTTCACATATAGAAAGTATGAGGCATAAAAATTGTTGAGAGTTGATAAACTTAGCCTTGGTCATCATTGCAATTAATAGGAAGTGATAAGGAGAGAGGGGTTCTCATATAAATATATTATCTTGGACACCTTTTATAATTGGGAGCACTCATTAAGTATGACATGCTAAAAGAGTTGACGTTGGACAAGGAAGACAACATAATGGTTTATGTTTTCCGGCATCTCAGTTAAAGTATATTGTCATTGACCTTCCAAACATCTTGAGCTTGCCTTTCTCCTCTTGCTAGCCAAATTCCTTGCACCAAGTAGAGATAATACTTGTGCTTCCAAATATCCTTAAACCCAGTTTTGCCATGAGAGTCCACCATACCTACCTATGGATTGAGTAAGATCCTTCAAGTAAGTTGTCATGTTGCAAGCAATAAAAATTGCTATCTAAATATGTATGACTTATTAGTGCAGAGAAAATAAGCTTTGTATGAACTTGTTGTGGAAGTAATAAAAGTGACAGACTGCATAATAAAGGTCCATATACAAGGGGCAATATAAAGTGACGTTCTTTTGCATTAAGATTTTGTGCATCAACCCTAAACGCACAGGACAACCTCTGCTTCCCTCTGCGAAGGGCCTATCTTTTACTTTATGTTTTTACTTTATGATTGAATCAAGGTGATCCTCACCTTTCCCTTTTCATTTTATCCTTTGGCAAGCTCCTCGTGTTTGAAAGATCGTGATATATATATATATATCCAACTAGATGTTAGTTAGCATGGGCTATTATTGTTGACATCACCTAAAGGTGAATACGTTGGGAGGCAACACAATAAGCCCCTATCTTTCTCAGTGTCCGGCTGAAACTCCATAACCACAAGTACTACGTGAGTGTTAGCAATTATAGAAGACTACAAGATAGTTGAGTATGTGAACTTGCTGAAAAGCTCTATTGTTGACTCTTTCTGATGTTATGATAAATTCAATGACTGAGATTATAGTTTGTTAGTTCCAAATGAAGTTTTTGAACCATACTTGACATTGTGAATTGATTGTTACTTGAGCATAAGAAATCATAAGATAAAATCTATATATGTTGTTGTTATAAGAATGATCATGATGCCCTCATGTTCGTATTTTATTTTTATCGACACCTCTATCTCTTAAACATGTGGACATATTTTCCGATTTCAGCTTCCGCTTGAGGACAAGCGATGTCTAAGCTTGGGGGAGTTGATACGTCCATTTTGCATCATGCTTTTATATCAATATTTATTGCATTATGAGTGTTATTACACATTATATCTCGATACTTATGGCTATTCTCTCTTATTTTACAAGGTTTATCATGAAGAGGGGGAATGCCGGCACCTAGAATTCTGGCTGGAAAAGGAGCAAACGTTGGAAACCTATTCTGCACAGCTCCAAAAGTCCTGAAACTCCACGAAACAACTTTTTGGAATTAATAAGAATTTTTGAGCGAAAGAAATACACTAGGGGGCCCACACCCTGTCCAGGAGACAGGGGGCGCCCCCTATCTCCTGGGCCTCTGGTGTCCATCTTCTGCTATATTAGAGCTTTTACCCTGGAAAAAATTGTGGGAAAGCTTACGAGACGAAACTCCGCCGCCACGAGGCAGAACCTTGGTGGAACCAATCTAGGGCTCTGGCGGAGCTGTTCTGCCGGGGACACTTCCCTCCGGGAGGGGGAAATCATCACCAACATCATCACCAACGATCCTCTCATCGGGAGGGGGTCAATCTTCATCAACGTCTTCACCAGCACCATCTCCTCTCAAAACCCTAGTTCATCTCATGTATCCAATCTTGTATCAAAACCACAAATTGGTACATATGGGTTGCTAGTAGTGTTGGTTACTCCTTGTAGTTGATGCTAATTAGTTTACTTGGTGGAAGATCATATGTTCAGATCCTTTATGCATATTATTACTCCTCTGATCATGAACATGAATATGCTTTGTGAGTAGTTACGTTTGTTCCTGAGGACATGGGTGAAGTCTTGCTATTAGTAGTCACGTGAATTTGGTATTCGTTCAATATTTTGATGAGATGTATGTTGTCTTTTCCTCTACTGGTGTTATGTGAACGTCGACTACATGACACTTCACCATTATTTGGGCCTAGAGGAAGGCATGGGGAAGTAATAAGTAGATGATGGGTTGCTAGAGTGACAGAAGCTTAAACCCTAGTTTATGCGTTGCTTCGTTAGGGGCTGATATGGATCCATATGTTTAATGTTGTGGTTAGGTTTACCTTAATACTTATTTTGTAGTTGCAGACGCTTGCAATAGGGGTTCATCATAAGTGGGAAGCTTGTCCAAGCAAGGGCAGTACCCAAGTACCGGCCCACCCACATATCAAATTATCAAAGTATCGAACGCGAATCATATGAACATGATGAAAACTAGCTTGACGACGATTCCCATGTGTCCTCGGGAGCTCCTTTCTCATTATTAGAAATTGTCCAGGCTTGTCCTTTGCTACATAAAGGATTGGGCCACCTTGCTGCACTTTATTTACTTGTTACTCGTTACCATTTATCTTATCACAAAACTATCTATCACCTACAATTTCAGTGCCTGTAGAGAAAACCTTACTGAAAACCGCTTATCATTTCCTTCTGCTCCTCGTTGGGTTCAACACTCTTACTTATTGAAAGGACTACGATTGATCCCCTACACTTGTGGGTCATCATGTCTCGGCACGACAAACTGTAGCAACGGCGCATACTCAAGGAGAACACTTATACCTTGAAATTTAGTAAGGGATCATCTTATAATGCTACCACCGTTCTAAGCAAAATAAGATGCATAAAAGATAAACATCACATGCAATCAAAATATGTGACATGATATGGCCATCATCATCTTGTGCTCATGATCTCCATCACCGAAGCATCATCATGATCTCCATCGTAGCATCGTTGTCGTCTCACCAACTATTGCTACTATGACTATCACTACCGCTTAGTGATAAAGTAAAGCAATTACATGGCGATTGCATTTCATACAATAAAGCGACAACCATATGGCTCCTGCCAGTTGCCGATAACTTTGTTACAAAACATGATCATCTCATACAACAATTTATATCATGTCATGTCTTGACCATATCACATCACAACAAGCCCTGCAAAAACAAGTTAGACGTCCTCTACTTTGTTGTTGCAAGTTTTACGTAGCTGCGACGGGCTTCTAGCAAGAACCGTTCTTACCTACGCATCAAAACCACAACAATTTTTTGTCAAGTGTGTTGTTTTAACCTTCAACAAGGACCAGCCATAGTCAAACTCGATTCAACTAAAGTTGGTGAAACAGACACCCGCCAGCCACCTATGTGCAAAAGCACGTCAGTAGAACCAGTCTCATGAACGCGGTCATGTAATGTCGGTCCAGGCCGCTTCATCCAACAATACTGTCGAATCAGAGTAAGACATTGGTGGTAAGCAGTATGTGTATTATCGCCCACAACTCTTTGTGGTCTACTCATGCATAAAACATCTACGCATAGACATGGCTCGAATGCTACTATTGGGGAACGTAGTAATTTCCTACAATCACGCAAGATCTATCTAGGAGATTCATAGCAACGAGATGGGATAGTGTGTCCGCATACCCTCATAGACCGAAAGCGGAAGCGTTTAGTAATGCGGTTGATGTAGTCGAACGTCTTCATGATCCAACCGATCCAAGTACCGAACGTACGACACCTTCGTGTTCAGCACAAGTTCAGCATGATGACGACCCTCGAGCTCTTGATCTAGTTGAGGACGAGGGAGAGTTCTGTCAGCACGACGGTGTGGCAACGGTGTTGATGATGTTACCGGCGCAGGGCTTCGCCTAATTGAGCATTATGACTATATGACCGAGGTGTTAAACTGTGGAGGGGGGCACCGCACACGACCAAGAGATTGTATGTTGTGCTTTGGAGTGCCCCCTGCACTCGTATATAAAGAAGGGACGGGGAGGAGGCCGGCCAAGGGGGAGGCGCGCCAAGGGGGGAGTCCTACTAGGACTCCAAACCTAGTAGGATTCGCCCCCTTTCTTATTTCTAGAGGGGAAAGGAGGGAAGGAGAGGGAGAGGGGAAGGAAAGAGGGGGCCGCGCCCCCTCTCCCTAGTCCAATTCATACTGTCATGGGGAGGGGTGCGCGCCACCTTGTGGCCTTCCCTCTCCTACTCCCTTATAGCCCGTCTAGGCCCATAACTTCTCCGGGGGTTCCGGTAACCCCTCGGTTCCTCGAAAATGTCCGAACTCTTCCGAAACCTTTCCGGTGTCCGAACATAGCCTTCCAATATATCAATCTTTATGTCTCGACCATTTCCAGACTCCTCGTCATGTTTGTGATCTCATCTGGGACTTCGAACAAACTTCGGTCATCAAAAACACATAACTCATAATACAAATCGTCATCAAACGTTAGGCGTGCGGATCCTACAGGTTTGAGAACTATGTAGACATGATCGAGACACATCTCAGATCAATAACCAATAGCAGACCTAGATGCTCATATTGGCTCCTACATATTCTACGAAGATCTTTATAGGTCAAACCGCACAACAACATACGTTGTTCCCTTTGTCATCGGTATGTTACTTGCTAGAGATTCGATCATCGGTATCATCATACCTAGTTCAATCTCGTTACCGGCAAGTCTCTTTACTCATTCCTCCATGCTTCATCCCGTAACTAACTCATTAGTCACATTGCTTGCAAGGCTTATAGTGATGAGCATTACCGAGAGGGCCCAGAGATACCTCTCCGATACACGGAGTGACAAATCCTACTCTCGATCTATGCCAACCCAACAAACACCTTCGAAGACAACTATAGAGCATCTTTATAATCACCCAGTTACATTGTGACATTTGATAGCACACAAGGTGTTCCTCCGATATTTGGGAGTTGCATAATCTCATAGTCCGAGGAGCATGTATAAGTCATGAAGAAAGCAGTAGCAATGAAACTATAATGATCATAATGCTAAGCTAACAGATGGGTGTTGTCCATCACATCATTCTCCTCATGATGTGATCATGTTCATCAAATGACAACACATGTCCATGGTTAGGAAACATAACCATCTTTGATTAATGATCTAGTCAAGTAGAGGCATACTAGGGACACTATGTTTTGTCTATGTATTCACACATGTACTAAGTTTCCTGTTAATAAAATTCTAGCATGAATAATAAACATTTATCATGATATAAGGGAATATAAATAACAACTTTATTATTGCCTCTAGGGCATATTTCCTTCAGGGAGTCCTACCAGGACTCCAAGTCCTAGTAGGATACCACTTGGTGGAAGGGGGAAGGAAGGAAGGGAGAGGGAGAGGG
>NC_041389.1:433713082-433733874 GCF_002162155.2 Triticum dicoccoides | reverse complement strand
CTATCTCTCCCCTATGTCCCATGATGGCCCATTGCTTCTCCGGGGGGTTCCGGTAACCCTTCCGGCACTCCATTTTTACTCGGTACCACTTGGAACTCTTCCGGTGTCCGAATAACATAGTCCAATATATCAATCTTTATGTCTCGACCATTTCGATACTCCTCGTCATGTCCATGATCTCATCCGGGACTCCGAACAAACTTCGGTCATTAAAAACACATAACTCATAATACAAATCGTCATCGAACGTTAAGCGTGCGGACCCTATGGGTTCGAGAACTATGTAGACATGATCAAGTCACATCTCAGATCAATAACCAATAGCGGAACCTGGATGCTCATATTGGCTCCTACATATTCTATGAAGATGTTTATCAGTCAAAACGCACAACAACGTACATTGTTCCCTTTGTCATCGATATGTTACTTGCCCAAGATTCGATCGTCAGTATCATCATACCTAGTTCAATATCGTTACCAGCAAGTTTTTTTTACTCGTTCCGTAATGCTTCATCCCATAACTAACTCATTAGTCGCATTGCTTGCAAGGCTTATAGTGATGAGCATTACCGAGAGGGCCCAGAGATACCTCTTCAATACATGGAGTGACAAATCATATTCTCGACCTATGCCAACCCAACAAACACCTTCGGAGACACCTGTAGAGCATCTTTATAATCACCCAGGTACGTTGTGACGTTTCATAGCACACAAGGTGTTCCTCCGGTATTCGAGAGTTGCATAATCTCATAGTCTGAGGGACATGTATAAGTCATGAAGAAAGCAGTAGCAATGAAACTGTAACGATCATAATGCTAAGCTAACGGATGGGTCTTGTCCATCACATCATTCTCCTAATGATGTGATCCCGTTCATAAAATGACAACACATGTCTATGGTTAGGAAACATAACCATCTTTGATTAACGAGCTAGTCAAGTAGAGGCATACTAGGGACACTATGTTCTTTCTATGTATTCACACATGTACTAAGTTTCCGGTTAAAACAATTCTAGCATGAATAATAAACATTTATCATGATATAAGGAATATAAATAACAACTTTATTATTGCCTCTAGGGCATATTTCCTTCAGTCTACCACTTGCACTAGAGTCAATAATCTAGATTACAAAGTAATGATTCTAACACCCATGGAGTGTTGGTGTTGATCATGTTTTTCTCGTGGAAGAGGCTTAGTCAACGGGTCTGCAACATTCAGATCCATATGTATTTTGTAAATATCTATGTCTCCCTCCACGACTTGATGCCGGATGGAATTGAAGCGTCTCTTGATTTGTTTGGTTCTCTTGTGAAATCTGGATTCCTTTGCCAAGGCAATTGCACCAGTATTGTCACAAAAGATTTTCATTGGACCCGATGCACTAGGTATAACACCTAGATCGGATATCAACTCCTTTATCCAGACTCCTTCATTTGCTGCTTCCGAAGCAGCTATTTACTCCGCTTCACACGTAGATCCCGCCACGACGCTCTGCTAGGAACTGCACCAACTGATAGATCCACTATTCAATATAAATATGTATCCGGATTGTGACTTAGAGTCATCCGGGTCAGTGTCAAAGCTTGCATCGACGTAACCATTTACGACAAGCTCTTTGTCACCTCCATAAACGAGAAACATATCCTTAGTCCTTTTCAAGTATTTCAGGATGTTCTTTACCGTTGTCCAGTGCTCCACTCCTGGATTACTTTGGTACCTCTGTGCTATACTTATAGCAAGGCACACATCAGGTCTGGTACATAGCATTACATACATGATAGAACCTATGGCTGAAGCATAGGGAATGACTTTCATTTTCTCTCTATCTTCTACAGTGGTTGAGCATTGAGTCTGACTCAACTTCACACCTTGTAACACAGGCAAGTACCCTTTCTTTGACTGATCCATTTTGAACTTCTTCAAAACTTTATCAAGGTATGTGCTTTGTGAAAGTCCAATTAAGCGACTTGATCTATCTCTATAGATCTTGATGCCCAATATGTAAGCAGCTTCACTGAGGTCTTTCATTGAAAAACTCTTATTCAAGTATCCTTTTATGCTATCCAGAAATTCTGTATCATTTCCAATCAACAATATGTCATCCACATATAATATTAGAAATGCTACAGAGCTCCCACTCACTTTCTTGTAAATACAGACTTCTCCAAAAGTCTGTATAAAACCATATGCTTTGACCAAACTATCAAAGCGTTTATTCCAACTCCGAGAGGCTTGCACCAGTCCATAAATGGATCGCTAGAGCTTGCACACTTTATAAAAAGCACCCTTTGGATCGACAAAACCTTCTAGTTGCATCATATACAACTCTTCCTCAAGAAATCCATTAAGGAATGCAGTTTTGACATCCATCTGCCAAATTTCCTAATCATAAAATGTGGCAATTGCTAACATGATTCGGACAGACTTAAGCATCACTACGGGTGAGAAGGTCTCATTGTAGTCAACTCTTTGAACTTGTCAAAAACCTTTCGCAACAAGTCGAGCTTTGTAGATAGTAACATTACGTCAGCATCAGTCTTCTTCTTGAAGATCCATTTATTTTCTATGGCTTGCCGATCATCGGGAAAATCCACCAAAGTCCACACTTTGTTCTCATACATGGATCACAGCTCAGATTTCATGGCCTCAAGCCATTTCGCGGAATCTGGGCTCATCATCGCTTCCTCATAGTTTGAGGTTCATCATGGTCTAGTAACATGACTTCAAGAACAAGATTACTATACCACTCTAGTGCGAACCGTACTCTGGATGACCTATGAGGTTCGGTAGTAACTTGATCTGAAGTTTCATGATCATCATCATTAGCTTCCTCACTAATTGGTGTAGAAATCACTGGAACTGATTTCTATGATGAAATACTTTCCAATTAGGAAGAAGGTACTATTACCTCATCAAGTTCTACTTTCCTCCCACTCACTCTTTTCGAGAGAAACCCCTTCTCTAGAAAGGATCCATTTTTAGCAACAAATATCTCGCCTTCGGATCTATGATAGAAGGTATACCCAACAGTTTCCTTTGGGTATCCTATGAAGACGCATTTCTCCAATTTGTGTTCGAGCTTATCAGGTTGAAGCTTTTTCACATCGCAGCCCCAACCTTTAAGAAACGACAACTTTGGTTTCTTGCCAAACCATAGTTCATCAGGCATCGTCTTAACGGATTTTGATGTCGCCCTATTTAAAGTGAATGCAGCCGTCTCTAAAGCATAACCCCAAAATGATAGTGGTAAATTAGTAAGAGACATCATTACGGTTGTGTTCGGACACACCATTATGTTGTGGTGTTCCTGGTGTGAGTTGTGAAACTATTCCACATTGTTTCAAATGAAGACCAAACTCGTAACTCAAATATTCGCCTCCATGATCAGATCGTAGAAACTTTATTTTCTTGTTATAATGATTTTCCACTTCACTCTGAAATTCTTTGAACTTTTCAAATGTTTCGGACTTATGCTTCATTAAGTAGATATACCCATATCTGCTCAAATCATCTGTTAAGGTAAGAAAATAATGATACCCGCCACGAGCCTCAACACTCATTGGACCGCATAGATCGCTATGTATTATTTCCAATAAGTCAGTAGCTCATTCCATTGTTCCAGAGAATGGAGTTTTAGTCATCTTGCCCATGAGGCATGGTTCGCAAGCACCAAGTGATTCATAATTAAGTGATTCCAAAATCCCACTAGCATGGAGTTTCTTCATGCGCTTTGCACCAATATGACCTAAACGGAAGTGTCACAAATAATTTGCACTATCATTATCAACTTTGCATCTTTTGGCTTCAATATTATGAACATGTGTATCTCCACGATCGAGATTCAATAAAAATAGACCACTCAACAAGGGTGCATGACCATAAAAGATATTACTCATATAAATAGAACAACCATTATTCTCTAATTTAAATGAATAACCGTCTCACATTAAACAAGATCCAGATATAATGTTCATGCTCAACGCTGGCACCAAATAACAATTATTCAGGTCTAAAACTAATCCCGAAGGTAGATGTAGAGGTAGCATGCCAACGGCGATGACATCGACCTTGGAACCATTTCCGACGCGCATCGTCACCTCGTCCTTATCCAATCTTCGTTTAATCCATAGCCCCTGTTTCGAGTTGTAAATATGAGCAACAGAACTAGTATCAAATACTCAGGTGCTACTACGAGCATTAGTAAGGTACACATCAATAACATGTATATCAAATATTCCTTTTACTTTTCCATCCTTCTTATCCGCCAAGTACTTGGGGCAGTTCCGCTTCCAGTGACCAGTCCCTTTGAAGTAGAAGCACTTAGCTTCAGGCTTAGGTCCAGACTTGGGCTTCTTCCCGAGAGTAGCAACTTGCTTGCTATTCTTCTGGAAGTTCCCCTTCTTCCCTTTGCACTTTTTCTTGAAACTAGGGATCTTGTTAACCATCAACACTTGATGCTCCTTCTTGCTTTCTACCTCCGTGGCCTTTAGCATTGCGAAGAGCTCGGGAATCGTTTTCGTCATCCCTTGCATATTATAGTTCATCATGAAGCCTTTATAGTTTGGTGGCAGTGATTGAAGAACTCTGTCAATGACACTATCATCAGGAAGATTAACTCCAAGCTGAGTCAAGTGGTTATGGTACCCAGACATTCTGAGTATGTGTTCACTGACATAACTATTCTCCTCCATTTTGCAGCTATAAAATTTGTTGGAGACTTCATATCTCTCAACTCAGGCATTTGCTTGAAATATTAACTTCAACTCTTGGAACATCTCATATGCTCCATGACGTTCAAAACGTCTTTGAAGTCCCGATTCGAAGCTGTAAAGCATGGCACACTGAACTTTCGAGTAGTCATCAGCTTTGATCTGCCAGAGGTTCACAACGTCCACAGTTGCGTCTGCAGTAGGTCTTGCACCTAGCGGTGTTTCCAGGACGTAATTTTTCTGTGCAGCAATGAGGATAATCCTCAAGTGACGGACCCAGTCGGTGTAATTGCTACCATCATATTTCAACTTAGCTTTCTCTAGGAACGCATTAAAATTCAAGGGAACGGTAGCACGAGCCATTGATCTACAACAACATAGACATGCAAAAACTATCAGGACTAAGTTCATGATAAAGTAAAGTTCAATTAATCATATTACTTAAGAACTCCCACTTAGATAGACATCCCTCTAGTCATCTAAATGATCACGTGATCCAAATCAACTAAACCATGTCTGGTCATCACGTGAGATGGAGTAGTTTTCAATGGTGAACATCACTATGTCGATCATATCTACTATATGATTCATGTTCGACCTTTTGATCTCAGTGTTCTGAGGCCATATCTGCATATGCTAGGCTCGTCAAGTTTAACCCGAGCATTCTGCACGTGCAAAACTGGCTTGCACCCATTGTATGTGAACGTAGAGCTTATCACACATACACATCACGTGGTGTCTCGGCACAACGAACTGTAGCAATGGTGCATACTCAGGGAGTACACTTATACCTTGAAATTTAGTAAGGGATCATCTTATAATGCTACCGCCGTTCTAAGAAAAATAAGATGCATAAAAGATAAACATCACATGCAATCAAAATATGTTACATGATATGGCCATCATCATCTTGTGCTCATGATCTCCATCACCAAAAGCATCGTCATGATCTCCATCATCACCGGCTTGACACCTTGATTTCCATCGTAGCATCATTGTCGTCTCACCAACTATTGCTACTACGACTATCGCTATCGCTTAGTGATAAAATAAAGCAATTACATGGCGATTGCATTTCGTACAATAAAGCGATAACTCTGTTACAAAACATGATCATCTCATACAACAATTTATATCACATCATGTCTTGACCATATCACATCACAACAAGCCCTGCAAAAACAAGTTAGACGTCCTCTACTTTGTTGTTGCAAGTTTTACGTGGCTGCTACGGGCTTCTAGCAAGAACCATTCTTACCTACGCATCAAAACCACAACAATTTTTCATCAAGTGTGCTATTTTAACCTTCAACATGGACCGACCGTAGTCAATCTCGATTCAACTAAAGTTGGAGAAACAGACACCCGCCAGCCACCTATGTGCAAAGCACGTCGGTAGAACCAGTCTCATGAACGCGGTCATGTAATGTCGGTCCGGGCCGCTTCATCCAACAATACCACCGAATCAAAGTAAGACATTGGGGGTAAGGAGTATGACTATTATCGGCCACAACTCTTTGTGTTCTACTCGTGCAAATAACATCTATGCATAGACCTGTCTCTGATGCCACTATTGGGGAACGTAGTAATTCAAAAAAAATCCTACTATCATGCAAGATCTATCTAGGAGATGCATAGCAACGAGAAGGGAGAGTGTATCCACGTACCCTTGTAGACCGAAAGTGGAAGCATTTAGTAACGCGGTTGATGCAGTCGAACGTTTTCACGATCCAACCGATCCAAGTACCGAACGTACGACACCTCTGTGTTCAGCACATGTTCAGCATGATGATGTCCCTCGAGCTCTTGATCCAGTCGAGGATGAGGGAGAGTTCCGTCAGCACGACGGCGTGGCGATGGTGTTGATGATGTTACCGACGCAGGGCTTCGCCTAAGCACTACGACGATATGACCGAGGTGTTAAACTATGGAGGAGGGCACCACACAAAGCTAAGAGATTGTTTGTTGCTTTGGGGTGCCCCCTGCCCTCGTATATAAAGGAGAGGGGGAGTCCAGCCGGCCCTATAGGGCACGCCAAGAGGAGGGAGTATTACTAGGACTCCAAGTCCTAGTAGGATTCCACTTGGTGGAAGGGGGAAGGAGGAAGGAAGAGGGGAAGAGAGAGGGAAAGGGGGGCCACGCCCCCTTCCCTGGTCCTATTCGGACTCCCCATGGGGGGGGCTCCCCTATGTAGGCTGTCCTATCTCTCCCCTATGGCCCATGATGGCCCATTGCTTCCCCGGGGGGTTCCAGTAACCCTTTTGGCACTCCGTCTTTACTCGGTACCACTCGGAGGTGTCCGAATAACATAGTCCAATATATCAATCTTTATGTCTCGACCATTTCGAGACTCCTCATTATGTCCGTGATCTCACCTGGGACTCCAAACAAACTTCGGTCATCAAAACACATAACTCATAAAACAAATCATAATCGAACGTTAAGCGTGCGGACCCTACGGGTTCAAGAACTATGTAGACATGATCGAGACACATCTCAGATCGATAACCAATAGCGAAACCTAGATGCTCATATTGGCTCCTACATATTCTACGAAGATCTTTATAGGTCAAACCGCACAACAACATACGTTGTTCCCTTTGTCATCGGTATGTTACTTGCTAGAGATTCGATCGTCGGTATCATCATACCTAGTTCAATCTCGTTACCGGCAAGTCTCTTTACTCATTCCGCCATGCTTCATCCCGTAACTAACTCATTAATCACATTGCTTGTAAGGCTTATAGTGATGAGCATTACCGAGAGGGCCCAGAGATACCTCTCCGATACACGGAGTGACACACTACTAGAAAAAACGCTGTTTGTGGCGCACCAGTTTTTGCTATTAATGGCGCACTATAGGTGCGCCACTAGTAATAAATAGTAATGGCGCACCTCTGGTGCACCATTAGTATCCCAGATAATAGTGGCGCACCACACAGTGCGCCATTACTATGCCTAGAAGTGCGACCCATCCTCACACTACTCCAGCCCAAGCACTCTTAACTTCTCAGTTCTATCCAACCCCAGCACCAGCTCACTTAACAGGCACCTGTTGATATATCTATCATATCAATCATATTAAACCTTGTTGATGTGTAGGACTTTGTTCATGTTCATGAGTGTGATGAAATTTTGGAAAAATATTTCAAACTTCCCGGTCATATTACATATCATATTTTGAACATTTTTCCAAAAAAAAAATTGAAACAATTTTTTTTCTGTTACTAGTGGCGCACCTAGCAAATGGTGCCCCATTACTAAGTTTGAATTTTTTTTTCCGTTCCCCCCCTCTAGATCTTAAAAGCCCCGTATCTTTTATTCTGTTAGGTTTTTGGGGATTCTAAAAATCTTCAACGGGGTTCCCCTGGTTGAATTTGGATGCAACTTTTTGAGTAGATAATTTTTCATATAAAAAACTTTTTAATCTGAGTTCGTATGCAAAAGTTATGCCCATTTTACTAAATTCCAGAGAGATTTTGCAAATAAAGTCGAAATTCATATTTATAAATTTTCCCAACAACTAGACCACATATCACATGGCAAACTTATTTTCTTTTATTTTTTGGACACTTCCATCATTTTCTTTTATTTTTTTAAACTGAAAAGGCGGTCCACAGAGGGTGCATTTGGTGAAAATTTTCAAACTTCCCGGTCATATCACGTATCATATTTTGAACATTTTTACATACGTATCAAAGTTAGTAATGGCGCACCTTCACAAAGTGCGCCATTACTATGTGTATGACTTGGTCAAAGTTAGTAATGGTGCACTTTGTATAGGTGCGCCATTACTAAGTTTGACATAGTAATGGCGCACCTATGCAGAGTGCGCCATTACTAAGTTTGACCAATGTTTGACCAAGTTATACACATAGTGATGACGCACTTTGTGAAGGTGCGCCATTACTATGTCAACTTAGTAATGGCGCACCTATACAAAGTGCGCCATTACTATGTGTATGACTGGGTCAAACCTTGGTCAAACTTAGTAATGACGCACTTTTCACTTGGTGCGCCATTACTGTTTTGGTTACTAATGGCGCACCTACACATGGTGCTCCACTGCTATATAGCAGTGGCGCACCACATGTACAGTGTGTCATTAATGTCCATATTAGCTATAGCCATTTTTCTAGTAGTAACAAATCATATTCTCGATCTATGCCAACCCAACAAACACCTTCGAAGACACCTGTAGAGCATCTTCATAATCACCCAGTTATGTTGTGATGTTTGATAGCACACAAGGTGTTCCTCCGGTATTCGGGATTTGTATAATCTCATAGTCTGAGGAACATGTATAAGTCATGAAGAAAGCAGTAGCAATAAAACTGTAACAATCATAATGCTAAGCTAACGGATGGGTCTTGTCCCTCACATCATTCTTATAATGATGTGATCATGTTCATCAAATGACAACACATGTCTATTGTTAGGAAACATAACCATCTTTGATTAACGAGCTAGTCAAGTAGAGGCATACTAGGGACACTATGTTTTTGTCTATGTATTTACACATGTACTAAGGTTTCGGTTAATACAATTCTAGTATGAATAATAAACATTTATCATGATATAAGGAAATATAAATAACAACTTTATTATTGCCTCTAGGGCATATTTTCTTCAGTTTTCATCCTACTTTCTCTTGTAGAAATCTTTGGGAACTCTTTGAAGTTCTGTGTTGGATTGAATATTATGAATCTGAAGTTGTTTTATGCATGTCGAATAATCTACTCACGTATACTTGTGGTGACATTGTAGTATCTAGGTGACATTAGAATTGGTTGATGTGTATCATATGGTGTTAGTTTAGTATGAACTCTAGGATTGTTTGTTACACTTTTAGGAATAACTCAATAGATTGATCAGAAATGATAACTTTGAGGTGGTTTCATGCCAACAATTTCAACTTATGTTCTCCACAACATAAGAACTTTGGAGTGACTCTTTGTCGTATGTTGACGGGTTGTTATATGATTCAGTTTGTTTAAACTTGCTATATCCAGTTGTAATGATGAACTTGCCATGTCCGATCATATTCTATGTGTTTAATTTATGTATGTTGCATGGCATTATATGGATTTGTGGGTTTGGACATGAGGGAACAGCTACAGACGTGGACAAATGAGGGATGGGCCTGCTATGAGTATAAAACAGGGACGTGTTTGGTTGCTTGCATTAGGTCCACCAG
The DNA here is from genome assembly GCF_002162155.2 of Triticum dicoccoides. Taxonomy (NCBI): domain Eukaryota; kingdom Viridiplantae; phylum Streptophyta; class Magnoliopsida; order Poales; family Poaceae; genus Triticum; species Triticum dicoccoides. Next base: position 433,723,966 of record NC_041389.1, on the reverse strand, counting down.
ACTCGTATAGTGCAACTTTGACCCGTTTGGTAGTTGGCCTCGCACACAAATCTTGGCCCACACAATGTTTAAAGCACCCCTCAGCTAGGCCTGCTAGGAACGCTCGATTTAGCCATTTTCAGCGAGTCAGACTTGAGCAACACAAAAGATCTCACGTGGGTGGCTCAAGCGGTGCAACCTGGTGCGGCCGGGTACGTGGTGTACAACACGTGGTATGTTGGGTTAACTCCTAATCTTTCACGCTTATTAGTCCTTTCTAATCTACACAACGGTGCTTTGATTTGAGATTAGGTCTACACAAAAAAGATGCACATCGATGGTGTGATTCCATTAAGGCGATTGGTTCGTAGTTTTGTTAACTGTAAATGCTCAATTCCGTTTTCATCTTTGAAGCCATTTTGGATGAATTTTGCCAAATTTGTCGAGCATGGTGGACCATTTAAAATAATCTTTGACCAACAACTTCATCTTGCTGTTTCACACGACTTTCGTGTTGCACGTTTTCTGTTTCGACAGTCGTATATGAGTAGATCAACATCCAAGTGGACAACCCAGATGCATATTTGTGGTCTGTTTTAAAGGCACTCCTTAATCTCCTTCACCTAGCCCCTTCTAATCTACAGTATCGTGCTTTGATTCGAGATAAGTTGTACACGAAAAAAGATGCACACCAACATTGTGGGTCCATTCAGACAATCTGTTTGTAGGTTTGTTGACTATAAATGTTCATGTTTAGAGCTATTTTGGACGAATTTTGTCAAACTCGTCGCGCACAGTCGGCCGTTCGAAATTCCCTTTGACCAGTAGGTTCATCTTATTGTTTCACACGACTTTTGTGTTGTATATTTTATATTTCAGCGGTCGTAGACGAGTATATGTCTATCTCCCTATTGTACTGTATTAAAGGCGTTCATGTGATTGTTCAGACGAAATTCAGAGTTGATTCTTTCTGTTCTCACTAATCACTGTCAAACTTACCGCATGGCGCTATGTCGTGCCCGACGTGGCTGCCAGCGTCGTTCCTCTCGGCCTCATTGCCTGCGGCCTACTACACTGATGTCGTCATCGCGTGCGCACTACACTTCTCCTCCCAGTCCTCTATCTCGGTCTTCCTCCTCTTCCCTTCTCGTGGACTTTTCATGCGGCGACGACGCTAGCTAGTTTGCCACAACGCCGAGGGGATCGCTCGCCTGTGAATCTGTGCTCATCCCGTCAGATGAGGCCACCGTTCAACCAAGTTGCCAAGACACTCTACGATGTACAGTGGCGGAGACAGGGGGGACAGCAGGGGCCCTGCCCCCCTAACATCTGAAATTTGCTGCTAAATTGCTAATTAACAGTGTAGAATTAGTGATCATTTGCTGCTTAAAACCTATTGTCCTATTGTTTGGCCCTCCCCAAGCTATTTTGACACCACTTGGCCCCCCTAATCCAAGTTTCCTGGGTCCGATGTATCATGTGTAGCTGTTAATTCTTAATCATGTCTAGTGTATGCAACCAAGCACCGTGTAGTACATCAGCTCAACCAACGCAGACCATCAAACGCCAGGAAAAAATTGTTTCACTAATGCAGCCAGTCTATACGCAGAGAACCAAACTACTTGTAGAACATGATTTTTGGCCTGCAGTTGCTCTAGCCAGGCCTAGTTGAGTCACACATGCAAACGGGCAGAAAAACGGTGTGTGCAACCAAACACGCCCAGGTCAATTTAAAGGTGCTTATATGAGGAGAACTGCTATACAGACGACATTCACAGACGATTTGAGCACGACACTCTATCTCACACCATCCATTCAAGACACTAATGTACAGAAAGTTGTTGGATTTGGAATCGGCTCAGGATCGTGCAAGCAAATATCGTCTGTGAAGTAGTTTCGTATATGAGTGGGATGCTATTTGAAACTTCTTTTTTTTGGAATGGCTGCTATTTGAAAGTTGTACATCCCTATTCGTTAATGTTGTTTACTGACTACGACTTGGTGCTCTCCCATCAGTCACCTGTCCTCATGCTCACCTGTACAAAGAGTCCCCGTACAGCAACTGAAATGAATGCTTGCTGCTTATTTATTCGACTTGGGTGGTTTTTGTCAAAAAAAAGTCCCTCGCACCAACAAATGAAATCCTAACTAGTAGCTGCCGTCCTTGCTGCAGTTAACATTCAAGCAGTACTTTGTCGCTACCATATCTGTCGTTCTGTACGGACGTCATACTATACGGAACCGCCTCGTGTCATCGGTAAGTCACCTGTACATGGCACCATGACAGTGTACGTGGCCACACCTCCACCTTCTACTACGTCCCATGTATTGTGTTGCATGTACTAGTACTACTAGTACGCATGGCGATGCCACGTTTCCGCAGAGACAGCTCGCTGGTTTTGCACTTCTCCTTTTTGTCTCGGGCTGACCCAAGCATTTCGCTCTCAGGACTGACCGATCGATCGATCGTCGATGGCAAAAAAGATCTCAGCGCGTCATAATCTTTGATCCCCCATGGCTCCGAAAGCTACATCAAACCGCCAACAGAAATGTTGGGGAGCGCTTCCCCCAGGCCCCATCTTCCATCTACGTCAAGGATCGATGCATACTGTTGGGAGGCGTTGTGCCGTTCGGTTTTTGGTCGATCGGCGCGGCGCTCACGCACGCTTGGCACCGAGTGGGTGCGAGGTTGGTCTTGGCGTTTGCTTCAAGACGGCACCGCACCGGCGAGGGCACGATGGAGGCGGAGTAGTGCTGGCGGCTCCGGCCGGTGGACGCATGCATGCATGATCTGACGCTGCCGCGGCAACTGAAAACCCACATACTCACATACATACTCACATACGCCGCCCACGCGCGTGTGGTCAGTCAAGACGGCCGGTCGGTTTATCTCAGCGGCGACGTTCCACCCGAAAAGAGCACACGCGCACACCGGTTTGGTTGGTACCCCGGGTCAAGAAACCTTGTGGATTAAACAACAAGCTGTGGTTGTAGCTGCATAGCTGATCACTCATGACGTACTAACGATGCGGTTTCAGTCCTTCATTATCGTCTTTGACAGATGCACTAAATCAAAGACTTGGGCAAAGATTGAGGCGAAAAAAAATGGCGCCTGCTTTGAGAAAAGTGATAAACAATGACACATGTGTGCTATCTCGAGGAGGCTGTCATCGCAAAGATGTGTGTTTGGGGTATTCTGTGTGCGCCACTCAGCGATTAATAATGGTTTTCATCCGGTTTTTTTTTACTAATTGACAGGATAATTCTCTTCTACTTAGTTAATGTGTGAGACAAATCTTTTCCCTCCGTTAAAAAAAATCTATTCAGCACTCGCTTGTTTCTTGGTTGGCCAAAAGCAAGTTTCTGTGTTGACCCATGACAACTCCGGCGTATGGGTGGCGATCTCTTCTTAAATGCTTATCGTAGAGGGTTGCGGTTTATGTTTGATCATGTGCTTTTTATGTAGACAGGTTTGGTGCCTGCAATAGGTTAATGTTTGAAGGTGAAAAATATGTATGCCATGAATGATAAGGTAGCAATCGAAACTGTTGGGGTAAGTCAATGTCTTTTGCTTCAATGTTTGTCGCCTTTTTTATAAAATTGTGTTTGTGTGCATAAAATAATGCAGAGGCCAGGATCACTGCATTCTTCAAAACGAAAAAGAATTGCAGGGGGCATTATATCATCATTCAATACAGAAACATCCTAAGTATTAGCTTTATTTCTCTTCCGCCTCTCCTACGTTTGCCACCGCACTTCACACTTACTCAACCCAACCTTGGAGTGTGTCTGCCAACAGATCAAGCAATTCTTCTAAACTCTAGCTCCAACCAGGTAGCACCCTTACGAGGCACCACATCATAGACATTTTTTTTTGAGCGAGTAGCCCATCTCTACTTTTGTTTTGCAGCGAAAAGACATATTTGACCCCAATTTTAAATTAATGAAGCCATCAACCGACTAGGATACAATGATGCTGAAGTAGGAGCCCCACCGCTGTCGAGGCCAACACAAAGTCAACCAGGGGTTTCCTACAATCCGCAAGTAGTCACGCCGTCGTACCTTCGAAGCCTTCCAGATCCAGAGCGAGCATAGGGGACAAACATCAAGGATGGCGGCACCAGATCAGATCTGGAGGAGCCGCTGAAGCAGCCCGTGACATGACTAAGCTCCCTGTTCTAATACTTCCCACATGGCCGCCACCCACTCGAATAGGTCGATGTCGTCTTCAAAACAAAGGTCGTCACCCTGGCTTTCAGAGCTCCCTGTGATGGAATAGGGCATCATGGCCTCACCACCACCTTCACGGAAGCAATGTGCAGACCAACGAGTTCCTCAAGGTGGCAGCGGGGAAGGGAGAAAGGGAAGAGGGCTAGAGCGGATAGGCTTTGGCCGCCAGCGAGGGTGCACGACATGAGAGATGAGTTGACCAAGTGGGAGCATACATCATCATGTTTCTAGCTCGCTTCTTCACGGTGCTGCCTACACATCGCTAGTCACGAAGAAGATGGAACAAAAGAGAGAAGCAATTTTTGGTGGGATAAAATAAGAAAAATCTTCTTGGGTGAATGTTCTTGAGCGTGGATTTTTGGGAACGGTCTCTTGTGTGTTCGATCCCGCTCCCGCATCTTAAAGCAATAAGTGGTGGCAATTCCCATGGGCACACCGTTCGCTCCCATGGACCCTCTTCAGGGAACGACACAATCATTTCCTCCCATACAACATCCTGAGCGAAAGACCTCATGTGTAGCATGCACACTCCCCTATGATGTAGCATGACATTTACTGAAAGCATATATGGCAACTTCTCAGGACAATTCGTCATGCTGCAACATGGCAATTCCTGAATATGTGGGGAACTTCCCCTTCTCTTAGCCCACCACTTTTTTCTACTACAGCATGACAAATTCCGGAAACACATGATAATTTTCTCGGTTGTTGTATGACAAATTATTCTACTATAGCATGGCATTGATTTTTCTTAGCATGACAAATTTCTCTGTAATATTGTATCAAATAGCTCTGTTATAGCATGACAATTCTATTGTGTAAAAAAAAACATGACAATTCCAGAAATGTTCCCTGAGAGTTTTTGTTAGGGAAAGCTCTCTCATGACGCCGTTATCTCGAATGAGCCTACCGGAAAGAACGATCGTTCGCGACAGAAACCCCAGGGAGGACACGTTCTCTCCCTACTGGAGTCCTATATAAAAATGATGATTGCATCCAAATTGAGAAAAATATTAAAAAGAAAACTTGGTCAATGTCTAGTACACTGTCGAGCTCGAATATTTGTTACTTAGCCTTGAACCCGAAGGATTATAAACCCTCCATCTAGCTACGGACCTCCGATACAATGGAGAGCCTACACTCCTTTTAAGTTGCGGGGCGCTTGTCATGCGCGTCCACATCGATCCCCGCTCAGCCGAAGAAAAACCCATCCGCCGGCCACGGCGACAAGATCCCATTTATACGCACCGCTCGCTCGCTCGCTCTTCACCAGAGGAGAGGCCACATACATATCGCATGCGCGTTGCACAAGCAACTCGACCAGATCGATCGATCCCTTGCAGTTGGCTGGAGCAATGCCTTGCTTGGCGCACGACCGCCACCCCAGGCCCCCGGCCACTAACCACTGCAAGTCCCTCTCCTGCCTCATCAGGGAGACGTACGCGCACTGCCATGTCCCCTGCATCGGGATCGCCGGCGCCGGGTGGAGCTCCGGCGACGACAGCGACGACGACGACGATGACATGCTCGATACCAAACAGGTAACGGCAGAGCATGATATAGTCATGTTCTTGATCGATTTACTTGGGGAGGTCATGAGTAACAGCAGAGTAATATATATCTTGCGTTGATGCTGCAGGTGATACTCAACGAGATTAGGAACCGGCAGCTGAGGAAGGAGTCGAGGTGCAGCGCGGACTCGCCGGCTCTGTCCAGCGCCTTCATCTGGTTCTTCACCCCGCTCGATCCGAGGAGCGTTCTGGAGAAGGTCTCGAGCCCTGAGAAGTGCGTCGTGGCGGGGGAGGAGAAGGAAGAGGCGGAGGGGGAGGCGGGCAGCGACGCCGGCGACGTGGAGAGCGAGGCGTACTTCTCGGTGAAGAGCTTCTTCACGCGCAGCACGAGCCGGGCGGCGACCGTGGCGTCGCTGACGGACATGGACCCGCCGGCGACGTGGGATGGCTTCCGGGACTGCGAGGGGTGGCCGTTCGGGCTGTGCCGCCGCCCCGCCGTGCCGCCGCTGCCCAGCACACCGGCCGACTCGTGGAAATGGCGCAAGCAGAGCAGCGGCCGCAGCCTCGCCGCGAGCCCGCGTCCTGCTCACAGTGACAAGATCACAACGAGTTGAGCGGCGGCGCCGCCATTAACAAGCAAGAACATTATAATTGAACCGCCCGTGTGTTAGCAGACACACCGACCTGCTTAGAATGGGGTAGTAATTTTCATGTGCTCATCGGTATTTCGTTCAACCTTGCACTAAATACCGGGGAGCACACCAAGATTACATCCAATCTATACAGGGTACGAGATGTGCGAGAGTGCTGCTGTGGTCTTGCTGTTCTTCTCCTTGAAGAATTTGTCCGCGTAATCGTAATCCCAGTAACTGAGATGCACGTGCTTTCTGATTTTCAGAGCTGCATCAATCATGATATACTTTTACTGTACACAAATACTCTCTCCGTTCCTAAATACTCCCTCCGTCCCAAAATAAGCGTCTTGACCTTAGTACAATTTTATACTAAAGTTAGTACAAAGTTGAGACACTTATTTTGGGACGGAGAGAGTATAAGTCTTTTCAGAAATTTCACTACGGACTACATACGGAGCAAAATGAGTGAATCTACACTCTAAAATGAGTAAATTGCTGAAAGCCACCACATTTGTGGCACAAATACTGCAAAACCACCACTTTTGTCAAAATTTTTAAAAAACCACCACTTCCTCGGCAAGTGAGTAACAAAAAGCACTAAACGTGTTGTGAGCCGCGACTAAGTGAAAAACTGACATGCCTGGCCCACATGTCAGGCTGACTTGGCAAAGAATAAACAGTAGAGAGGTGACTAAGCTCTGGCATTTCGTCGAGTACTTCGTGTGCACACACAACACCTACTCCATCGGTCCAGCTCTTCTCCGGCGATGTTGCCCTTCCGTCTGCACCCCGACGAGCTCCGCCCCTCCTCTGCGCGCGGCGAGCCTCGACGCCGCCACTCGCCCACGCCATGGCCGCCCACCAAGACCCGCTGGTCGACGCCGGGCACAGCAGCTCGTGCCCTCCTCCGGCAGTGCCGTGCACCGCCTCCCTGCAGCGTCATGTGGTGGCGGATCGATTGTTGCAGGCAGAAAAGGGACGCAGAAGCAAGTGGATCGAACGAATCGGGAGCCGCGGCGTCGACCTGCTGCTGGCCAGGGCAGATCGATTCGTCTGCGTACGGCCATGCTACGGGCGACTCTGGCGGCAGGCTCCCGCCTCGCCATCGACCTCCCCCGCCTCCCTACTCTCGGGATCCGGCTGTTCCCCACATCGTCGGAGTCCAAGTCACCGCCGCTCCAGGAGCCGTCCTGCGCGACATCATCCCGCGCGAGGAGATGCTCCACCCGAGCCGCTCGCCAGCATCTCGCAGTTGGGTACGGCCGCGTCCGCCGCCGCCAGTCGTCGAGGAGCGCCCCCTAGCTCCGCCGTCCTGCAGCAGCATCGAGCTCAAGCCGCCGGCGGATAGGAAGAGGGAGAGAGGGAAGAGAGATGTGAGGAGGAAGACGGAGGTGTGGGGCTGACATGTGGGCCCTTTGCCATGTCAGCATATTATCCATCTAGGCATGCCAAATTAGCCTGACATGTGGGGCCAACACGTCAGGTCCGCTGTTAGACGCGTCTCAGTTTCAAATTAGTGCAATTTATTACTCACTTGCCGCAGAGTCGGTAGTTTTTTACGATTTTTGGCAAAAGCGGTGGTTTTGGAGTACTCTAGCCACAAATATGGTGGCTTTGAGCAATTTACTCCTCTAAAGTATGTCTATATACATCCATATGCAGTCCGTAATGGAATCTCTAAAAAGACTTATATTTTAAAACGGAGGGAGTATAAGATTAAGATGTTTTGGATATTTCGGTATGGACTTATGTCTCTATACGAACTGAAATGAGTGAACGAACACATTAAAGACGGTATACATCTGATTAAGAAAAAGTTAAAAACATCTTATATTTATAAACAAAGGGAGTAGTACTTGTTAGTTTAGTTGTGGTCCCTGATGTTTCAGAACAGCAGAAATGGAAAATGGGACACCTTTGTTGCGTATCTGTTCGGCACTCCTCGTGCTGTTTCTTCTTCTGTGAATATCTTTCTACCCAAGCAGTTTTTTGCTCCACTCGCACGAGGCAAAGAGCTGAAGACAGAATTTTGCAGCACCGAATATATAAAAGGCATGACTAAAGTGAAGCGGGAGCGCACACACGCACGGCTTGTCAAAATGACATGACACGACCAAAGGGGAAAGAGAACCGGATGCCAAAGCATTGGCGTCCGCTGAGCCGCTGGGAGGGACCGGCCGAGCACTCGGGCGCTCCACTGCGGTCGACATTGTCGACAACGCTGCAGCCTACGGCCATGATGTCTTCGATTGTGATCCGTGATATACTCTACTCGGCACCAATTCTGCGCGAACCGATACGGCATGGCACAGAATTCAGAGACGCGGATAATGTGTGGGACTGTGCGTAAGTCAGAGAGCCGACGGCCACAGCTTTGATGGCAGAGCACTTGAGGCTTCAGTCAAGGAGTGCTTTAAACGAGTGGTAGGACAGTCGGAGATCAAGCAGCCCTGGTTACGGTATGACATGAGATGAGATGATCCTCGAATTGGAGGCTTTCAATAAAGATACGGTAGTCAACAAACATGAGATGATCCTTGAATTGGAGGCTTTCAATAAAGTACGTACCTCCCGGGCAATGATGAGCGGCCTTACCAAGGCTTGCAAATTAGAACGAAAACTTAACTTCAGCGAGGGAAAGGTCACCGATATCTTAATTCCAGATAGTGCTACGTGGGTGAGAGGGGGCGTGGGACAGCTGGGGTAGACGACGATAGAAGCACGTCCTAGGATGTAGAAATATGAAAAAAAATAAATAGAAACGGTTTTGCTACAGCCTAAGACATCATATCCGGGTCCAGTCGCTCCCGCGGGTACTGATCGAACAACCCTTAAATTTTATTCTCTGCATCCGAGTACCTCATACTTCAAATCTTAAATCCATACAAACCATGTAAAATAGTAAAACCTACCTGCTACGTAGTTCAACTAAAACCTATCATACCCTACTCTTCGTCCGAGATGTCCACAATCTCCATGCCCGGTTCTGCGTACATGGGCGGCAGCCGCAACTCCGGCTCCAGCGCGTCGGCCTTCGCCTCCTACTCCACCTCTAGTTCGGCGAAAAGCGGACCGGTCTCCGATCGTTCTTGCCGGATGAACCACCGGTTGGCCTCCACATAGGCCTCGTTCTGGATGGACTCCAGGATAGCGGTCTGCTTCGCCATCTCCGCTGATTGGACGAGCTCGAACTCCGCCATGGCGCCCTCCATGGAGAAGACCGCAACCGGTTGTGGCTCCTCCTCCGTCTCTTCCGCGTCCTTCCTCATCGGATTTGCCCCCTCCATGGGCTCCGGCTGCTGCTCCCCTCCTCCTCCTCCTCCTCCGGCTCTAGCAAGTCCGGAGGTATGCCCGGATATCCTCAAGCATCTGGAAATGCCTCTCCGACGTTAGCATAGCGTAGGTGGTCTTCTTTTGCCAGGCCATGGGGGAGGCGGACGGCAAGGGAACAGGAAGGTAAAGAGGGAGAGAAGTGCATGGGCTCGGGCTAGAGGCGCAGAGAGGGGGGATGGATGTCGCTCGGCTTAAATACGCAGACCTTGGCCCTCTGGCGGCGAGCCGGAGCAGCGTCACGCGGCGTTCACACCCCCACCGGAGGAGATGCCGGTCAGCCCAGGCATTTGAGGTCGGTTTGAGGCACCCGTGTAGGTAAGTGTTTTTGACCGGTAAGTGACCGGGCCACCCGCTCGGGCGTTTGAGATCGGTTTGAGCCGTCCGACTGTAGATGCTCTAAGTATTGCACATCTAGATCCTATGTCATTGGTTTTACGCGAAGATTCATGTGGCTATTTTTTTAATGTTTGATTGAGTCACTTATGTGTAATAATTAGGGCACATCTTGTGTAGTAGTGAAAAACTCCCCTAGCGAAGAACCTAGGGTTTGCATGTCCTCCGGCGGCCGCCGTCGAGAGTCTACTTTCTCCTTGTGATCTGCCCTAGCTCTCCCTCACTGCCACTCGGGCTGATCCAGGAGGCTTCTAGTCCCCTTATCCGGCCTTGCTAACATAGGGTAAGGGTTTTCACAGATTCTCTATAGTTGCCTTGGGCGACGCGGGAGGATCAAGCAGTTTGGCCAAGAGAGATCAGGTGGAAGATCTACTGGGACGGCTAAGCCTGGAAGAAGAAGAACATGAAATTTTCTTTCGAGAAGAGGGAATCGCCGAACCGCCGTCAGTTTTCAAGTGGTGATGGAGTCAAATCCAGCAGATATCGGGTAGGGGGTCCCGAGCTAGTAGTCTTGGCACGATGGTAGCAAGGACACGGGAGTTTACCCAGGTTCGGGCCATCTTGAAGAGGTAATACCCTACGTCCTGCTATATTGATTTTAAGGGGGTACAGAGTATAGGTGATCTACCACGAGATCGTGTGTGTATGAGTTGTCTTCTAAGGCCCTCACCCTCAGTTTATATAGATACCTGGGGTGCCTGGGGTTTACATAGGTCGGTTGCATCTAAGGGCAATCATGCCAAAGACTACCTCTAAATATTTGGAGTACACGTAAGTCTTTGAAATGTTCCATCTTGGCTCTC
>NC_041389.1:433699525-433712884 GCF_002162155.2 Triticum dicoccoides | reverse complement strand
TGGGAGCTGACGTGGCTAGAAACTCATAGTCCAGGGCACCATCAGTAGCCCCTGAACCAGTCTTCAAATCAAGGACGCTCATCGGTCCTCTGAGTTGTTCTCCATCTTCGATCTTCGATCTTCGGTCTTGTAAGTTGGTTCACCAAGTTCCCATACATCTTTTTGAAGTGATTAAGTCATGTTCGAGGAGTCGTATACCTCGGGCATCTGAGCAATCCTGCTTAAGTTTATCCAATGCTTTTTTTAACAAAAGCATTCATTGTTCGAGGATTTTTTTTTCGAATTTGAAGACCCCTTCCCGCGCGGGGGTTCCTTAACAATGAAGTGTTCCCTCATTGAGATGAGGATGACGGTTTGGTACTTCCTTGACAGTTTTGACCGAACAGCCACCATATACTATTCAACGGTGTGGTCTTTTTAGATGCCATCATAATGTATTGGCGCGGCTCGAGGCCACTGCCAGTGAACATCAAATCGATAAAGAGATCGTGCTCCAGATTTGCAGCGGCCATTTCAACAGACCCCTCGATTCTTGCACGCTCTTAACACACGTCGCATGGGGAAACTACAAAATTGATGCCACGCGCCGTGCTTACCCACATTGTTACCTGCCCATAAAAGGGTAGAGGAGAGAGTGATTGAACTTCACACTCCCAATCCTTCTCTTCCTCCATCATCCTCAAGCTCCAGCGCCCGAAGAACTAGAGTCCCATAGAGCTTTTTGATCTCCTTCCCCCACCTTCCATCTTCAACGAGATGGCCGTGATGTGGCCAAAGATAGCATGAAGCCCACGAAGGGCGACCCCGACTGTCGTCAAGAACTAGAAGGGGGCCATAGAGAGCCATAAGGCGGCGAGCGGGAGATGGCTATGGCGCCCCTCCACCATCTTGATCAGGAATACCATAGAGCTCCAGGACGCTGGATACCTCGCGACGCCCGGGGTGGTCGTGGCTCGCTTTCCACTCATCAAAGGGTCGTTAGATCGCTCCTCCATCCGGATTCTCGAGCCTCGCGTCGGTGAGCTGTAAGTGCATCTAGTGCCCCTTAGTGATTTTGGTGTATTGAAGACTTATAGGTTAAGTGACTGATGCATTTGTGAGTGTACACAGGTCTATAAATCTATGTGGAGTTTGATACTTACAGAGAAAGTCGACCCCTAAAAATGAAGTTCTTCAACTGAAGACTTTGTAATTCTGAAGACTTTCTGAAGACATTGAAAGTGAAGAAATTGGTGTGACCTTGAAGACTTGGTAATCATTCGAGGAACATGAAGCGCGAAGACTTTTGTTTTCATAGTTTCATTTTCTCTTTCTTGAGTCATAAGAAACACCGTACTGTTAAAGGGGGTCGAGGAAATACTAAGGAAAAATTTCCATGTGATGCTCAACTCAAAATCCTCAACCTACCAATCCTTTCGAGTGAAGCCATTGGAAATCTCGCACAGTTTAGTCATATTCTTCAATGACAGAGACGAAGTTCTTCTGATCTCTGAGGAATTTGTTCTAACTGAAGAGTTAGGAATTCGCCAGTGCGGATTGCCTACCTAGTGAGGAACATGATAGCTCTGAGGAATTCGAACCTCAAATATTCCGACCGTTGCTGTGCTACGACCAGCTGTCCCACAAATATCTACCCACCTAACGGTCATATCAGACAAGGGCATTTATGTCTTATCATGTCGGGCTGCTCCCTAGGCTATAAATAGCCACCCCCTACAACCACTAGTTGGTTGGCTGCTCCGAGAGAAACTGACACTTGTCATTTGAGAGCAACCCATCCTCCGAGGACTTTGAGTGAAAATCATCAATTGAGGAAATCCCAAACCCAAATCTACAAAACCCCAAGTGATTGAGCATCACTGAAGAGATTGATCCTGCGTGGATCCGGCGCTTGTTTCCTTTGAAGACTGTGCTTCTTCCAGACAGTTAGGCGTCAAGGTCTAGAGCATCCAAGAGGAATTGTGGATCTCCGAGTGACCAAGTTTGTGAAGGTTCGGAAGTCACCTGAAGACTTACCACGAGTGATTGGGCGAGGTCTGTGTGACTTTAGCTCAAGGAGAATACAGTGAGGACTGTGTGTCCGGGACTGGGTGTCCTCGAGTTTAAATACTCAGCCGCTCCAACCAGATGTATAACTAATACAACAGTTGGAACTGGTCTACCAAATCATTGTCTTCACCGAGCTAACTGGTTCTATTTCCTCAACTCTTTCATTTCCCCATGTTGTTGTTGTGTGCTTGTTCATATCTGTTTGAAGACATTGACTGAAGACTTTCTCAATTTCCTCAGCTCTATTTCTTCAGTCTGTCCGTCCTCTTCCCTTGTTATCCTGTGTTTACGCTTTCTGTACTCTTTGCTTGTCTTCATTTCATCATGATGACTATGGTTGTGTTCTGTTATGTTCCTTTCTGAGTACTTATTCCGCTGCAAGTAGTTCTTCATTTAGGAATTTCCTCACCAGCAAATTCCTCAGTGAAGAATTCATAAAAATCGCCTATTCACCCCCCCTCTAGTCAATATAACGCACTTTCATGAGCACATCATCTTCAACTCTCGTCTTCTCTGAGATCTCGGCTTTCCCATCCACCCCTTTTTCCTAGGTCTGCTTTATTTTTATGGCATCCAATTCCACCGCATCGCACCCAACTCTGTCCATCACACCGTCAGCTACATCATTTTTTGTGAGGCATTCCTTTGGATCAAGCCCCACTTCGGGCTCTGCCTCAAACTCTTTTCGTCAAGATGCACACAAGTGGCGGCAAGCCCACGGAGTGCGGGGCAGCCATGATTAGCAAGATTCTGGGCACCAAATGGCTGCCCGGGAAATTCACTGAAATGGCGAAGAACTGGCAGGAGGGATAGTTTTATATGGCCAACGTGCCTCTAGGCAACCGAGAAGGTGTTGGAAATATGCCCTAGAGGCAATAATAAAAATGGTTATTATTATATTTCCTTGTTCATGATAATTGTCTATTGTTCATGCTATAATTGTATTAACTGAAAACCGTAATACATGTGTGAATACATAGACCACAACATGTCCCTAGTGAGCCTCTAGTTGACTAGCTCGTTGATCAATAGATGGTTATGGTTTCCTGACCATGGACATTGGATGTCATTGATAACGGGATCACATCATTAGGAGAATGATGTGATGGACAAGACCCAATCCTAAGCATAGCACGAGTTCGTGTAGTTCGTTTGCTAAGAGCTTTTCTAATGTCAAGTATCATTTCCTTAGACCATGAGATTGTGCAACTCTCGGATACCGTAGGAATGCTTTGGGTGTACCAAACGTCACAACATAACTGGGACGCTAGAAAGGTGCACTACAGGTATCTCTGAAAGTGTCTGTTGGGTTGGCACGAATCGAGACTGGGATTTGTCACTCAGTTTGACGGAGAGGTATCTCTGGGCCCACTCGGTAATGCATCATCATAATGAGCTCAATGTGACTAAGGAGTTATAGTCACGGGATCATGCATTACGGAACGAGTAAAGAGACTTGCCAGTAACGATATTGAACGAGGTATGGGGATACCGACGATCGAATCTCGGGCAAGTAACATACCGATGGACAAAGGGAATTGTATACGGGATTGATTGAATCCTCGACATCGTGGTTCACTCGATGAGATCATCGTGGAACATGTGGAAGACAATATGGGTATCCAGATCCCTCTATTGGTTATTGGCCGGAGAGGTATCTCGGTCATGTCTGCATGGTTCCCGAACCCGTAGGGTCTACACACTTAAGGTTCGGTGACGCTAGAGTTGTAATGGGAATAGTATGTGGTTACCGAAGGTTGTTCGGAGTCCCGGATGAGATCCCGGACGTGACGAGGAACTCCGGAATGGTCCGGAGGTGAAGATCGGTATATTGGACGAAGGGTATTGGAGTCCGGAATTGTTCCGAGGGTACCAGGTGATGACCAGTGTGTCCGAAAGGAGTTTCGGAGGCCCCGACAAGTGTTGGGGGGCCTTATGGGACAAAGGGAGGGGGCACACCAGCCCACTAAGTGGTTGTGCACCCCTCCCACCCCATCTCACATAACCTGGAGAGGTGGGGGCGCCTCCCCTAGGGCAGCAGCCCCTCTCGGCTTGGGGGGCAAGTTTCCTAGGGGTGGGGCGCCCAAACCCATCTAGGGTTTCCCCTAGCCGCCGCCCCCCTCTAGATGGGATCTAGAGGGGACGACCCCCTCTCCCCTTCACCCTGTAAATAGAGGGAGGGTGTGAGGGCAGCGAGGACCCTTCCCTGGCGCAACCCCTCCCTCCTCCAACACCCCCTCCTCCTCCGTTGTGCTTGGCGAAGCCCTGCAAGAGAACCACAAGCTCCACCACCATGGCGTCGTGCTACCGGAGCTCTCCCTCAACTTCTCCTCTCCCCTTGCTGGATCAAGAAGGAGGAGACGTCCCCGGGTTTATGTGTGTTGAACATAGAGGCGCCGTCCGTTCGGTGCTAGATCAGATCTTCTGCATTTTGAATCGTCGCGAGTACGACTCCATCAACCGCGTTCTTGTAACGCTTCCGCTTAGCGATCTTCAAGGGTATGAAGATGCACTCCCCCTCTCTCTCTCTCTCTCTCGTTGCTAGCATCTCCTAGATTGATCTTGGTGACACGTAGGATTTTTTTTGAATTATTACTACGTTCCCCAGCAGAAGGGATTCCAACAGCTTTCTCGGTTGCCCCCCTAAGAGCCTTCACTCCTGGAACCCTATTTGTACAAAGTGGTGATCTCATTCGTGTAGAGAGTTCCTTGGTGTCACCAACGAACATCTCCTCCAGAGTATGGTGCCATCCTAGGCCAAACGCCATGGAGAGGAAGGTTTTTGTGTTGTGTGGTGGTTTTCTGTGGAAGTTGGATGGAGAGGGCAGCTTCGGTGGAAGACGAGGAGAGTGGAGAAGTGGATTAGTCTTGTGTGTTTAAAGATGAGAAGGGAAGGGAGAAGTTAAATGGTGCGGTCGGAGTGGAGTAAATGCTCGTGCTTATTTCCCAAACCAAAAATTTAACTATGGAGAACAACTCAAGTAAAGTAATTAAAATTGAGACACAATTCAACCAAAAATCAGAGTAAATTCATACATGCTTCAGACAAATGCATGCACAAATGCAGACACAAGTTCAGACAACTACAAATTCACGTAGACTAAAACCCTATTTTCAGACCAATATTCAGAAAACGAGTGCTCATTTCAAAGCAACATTCAGAAACTACACCAGGCTGAAACCCTATTTTCAGATAACATTCAGAAAATTCAACCACACATACAATAACCCTAGTTTGATGGCAACATTCAGTAACTTGGCAGATTAGACAAACAAGAACCCTAAATTAAAGGAAACATTGAGTACATTTAGACGGACATAAACCATAAATCCAGACAGACAGAACACCCTAAAACATTCAGAGAACATTAGCTAACAGTAAAACAGAATAGAAACATTCAATAAATTAAGAACCCTAAATCATAGAAACATTCAGTACCATTCATAAACTAGTATCTAGTTAGCTAACTAGTATTTCATACCCTAATTTGCAGCTTTCGAACCCTATATTCCAAATCTGGAACCCTAATTTGCAGCAACAAAATATAAACATAGGGGAGAGCTTGAGAGGCAAATGTAGCTCATGTAGGGGGCACATTTGGGTGGCTCCTCCACCACCCTGCGGGCAATATCCGTCGCCGCCAATAGTGGCGACGATGAGTGGAATAAGCTGATGCCACAACAATCCTCCTCCTCAATGTGGGCGCCCCTTGCTACGCCGCCATCCGCCCTTATCCGCACTTGATTCTCTGTCCCCACCATGCCATTGCTAATGGATCTAACGCCGCCTTCGACATATATCACCGCCACCATGCCCCACGGGAGAGGTGAGGGAGGGTGAGGTAGGAGGGAGGGGAGTGCAAGTGAACGAGGGAGAGAGCACGCGCTCTAGTGCATTCTTACCCAGCCACTTCCGACAGAGAAATCAACGGTCATTAATTAACGCCGCGCCGACACCACTATCGGCCCACGAGAGCTCAGCTACGTCAAAACATGCCCAGAAAATAGCTTAGTAAGTTTGTCCACTGTCAGAAATATGGTGCGGTACAAAATGTCAAGATTCATAAAGCGGTAGTTTTCACCACGAATGTGATAGTTCTATGCATTTTACTCTGTTTGGGTGACAGTTTGACATCTGATGGCGATGGTGATAACTACCCCATATACTGTGAATGCTTATTTTTACAAGCGTTTTGAACAATCACCCATGTTTTTTGCTATCTAATCACCCATGGATATTGATCGTCGCGACTAAAGAGCCTCCAAATTGCTAATGTGGTATAGTGATTGCATGAGTAATTGACAAAAAACTACCACATTTCACGTAAACGTCCCACATAACTACCACATTTTGAAAACTGACCAAAAACTCTAGTTTAGTGCTGATTTCATGACAAAAAACTACCAGATCGAGTTGATGACCGATTGAAGCGTTTTAAACGTCTTTCTGACAAATCTGGCCCACCGGCCAGGACGGCGGCCGTGCTAACGGCTAATGGCGCTCGCCTGCCGCCCGTTAGCCGCGTGCTTCGGTCGGGCCCAGTCGGACCAGGACTAACCTGGCCAACCGGCTCGCTCGTCGTCCTCCCCGCCTCACTCTCCCCTGAGCTCACTCGCTCACTCACTCTGCTCCTCTGCTCTCCACTGCTTCTCTTCTTCTTCTCGCACTCCGGCGATGCCGTGACCACGCCATCGTGGCCCAATAGCAACGAGACCGCTGACGATGACGAGTACATGAGCGAGTTCAGTAGCATGCAGTTGGAGTATTTTGTAAGTCAGCTCAATCTCTCCTCTCATCTGTTAGGGTTAGGGTTAGGGTTTGAAGAAGGATTGGGATTTCTCCATTTAAGTTCATATATGTGAGCTGTAGTTGATATATATGTGTTTCCTGCTGCACCAAACTCCAGATACTGTGATAGATCCAAGCTTTTCTGGGCTTGTTACTGAATCTGACCGTAGGTGCATCCTGCACAGGCAGAGGGCAGGCAAATTTGTGTCATTTGAAGGCACTGACACTGGCAGGAGATTCATAGGATGTGCAACTGAGGTAATGAACCAAGTTGTCATAGCTGTGATTGATTCATTTTGTGCTTTTCTGAATAATGTTACTGCTTTTCTCATTTTTTTCTTAATTACAAGAACATTGCTATGTCTAAATTATGTACTTGTAGCAAAGAGCAGCAAAGAGCAATGGAAACATAGCACTGATTTATAATTTGTAGTATAGAGTTAGCTAGTGTAGTGTAGCTATATATATATGACTACTGTTTATGATTTGTTATTGTGAATATGTTTGTTAATGAAGAATAAAGCTAACTGTAAATTTAACTGAATTTTCAGGATGGTGTGAACTGTGGTGTTTTAGAGTGGGTAGATGCCCCTTGGCCTGTAATTTTGCAAAGGTGCTTAACCAAGCTCTGGGATATGTATCATGAGGAGAACCTTGGTAGAGTCCAAGACAAAGAGGCTCATGAGATAGAGGTTGAGAAACTAAAGAAGGGGCTGGATTCTCTTGGCAATCAGTACAGTCATCTTGTGGATGATGTATCCAAGCTGTCTGATTACCAGGATGGGCAGAAATCCCATGACATGGATTACACAAGCCAGGCAATCAATGAACTTAAGGAGAAGAAGCATCAGCTTGAGGAGCAGGCAAAGATTGAGATTCAAATGGAGAAGCTTAAGCTCAAGAAAGAACAGAGGTGCATCCTGCAGAGTCAAGCTGATATCATTCAAAACACCAGGAAAGCCACGAAGGAGATACAAGTGGAGAGAGACGTCATTAAAGAACAGAAGAAGAAGCTGAAGCATATCATTACTGAGCTCTTGAAGGCTGGTCATGGGTGCAAAGAAAAGCTAGACAAGATCAAAGAAGTTGTCATGGAGGAGTGAAGTGGTACCTATGGTTGGTAAGTGGATATGATGCCTATATATATAACTAGCCTAGTACTAGAATCTGATGCAGATATGCATCTTAGTATTAATATGAACTCCCTATTAACTGCCTATGGTTTCAGATCATTTTGGTTGTATTGTTGGGTGCTGTAATGCCCCTGATCTGTAATGCTCTAAGATAATCCTATTTGTAATGCCCCCTGAACCATATTATCCAGATGTTGTTATATCTCCATCTGCAATTTGTTGCTGCTAGCTATTTGTTGCTAATACTTACACTTCAATCTGGTAACACCAAACAACAGTGAAACTGAAAATGAAAATGAAACTGGAAATGAAACTAAAACTGAAACTTGCATTACATAGGAGGTAGCATAGATAACACAAATTGTCTGAGGATGCAACATAGATAACATTACATAGATAGATAGCACCAAACAGTTTGAGGATAACTGAAACTAGCCAACACTGAATAAGACTGACGAAACTGAATAGTTTCACATTCAGTTTCAGTTAGGCACCTGCCCTGCTAAGCGGCCTGAGCATTGTACCTCCTGCTTCACTTCGGTAGGATGATTTGGCAGCATCTGCACCTCCTGTTCTTCTTCATCTTCGTCTTCATCGATGAAGATGATGGGAGGAGGGCGGCGACGAGCCTGCAGTGCTGGTGGTGCGATGATCTGGAGGTCATCGTCCTCATCTTGGTGCTTGTTTGCATTTGGTTTAGCCGTAGATTGTGCTGGAGCGATGTAGTGGTGGTCTGCCCACCACGGCCTCTTCCCAGCATTGGCGGAGCCCTCCTCTTTCATTTCCCATAGCAGTATATCTATGGGCAGGATCCCCTTACCTCGGTTTCCATACTGCTGGTCCATGCATTGCTTCTCCTCACTTGTCGCCTTCTTCCTCACTTCGTCTACTCCATCCACGAGCCCTTGAACACTGGTGTACCTTGTGGTGACCTTCATGTAGTCCACGAAGAGGTCTTCATCGCTACGCACTGAACCATAAAGCATGGCAACCCATCCCTTGCCAGTTGGGAATGGGTTGAGCCATGGGTCCGAAGAAGAGGAAGAAGCAGCCATGGTTGGAGCAGGAAGTGGTGAGTGCAGTGGCGTTGAGCAAGGTGAAGTTGTGGTGAGGTAGAGTGATGTGAGTAGAGTAGCTGAAGAAATAGGGGGGGGGGGTTAAAGAGAGGTGGAGTGAGGCAGTGGAGAAGTAAAACTTGTGCAACAGTAGTTGACAGGGTGGTAGTTGTGCAGTAGTTATTGTGTGGTGAAACTTGTGTTGGTTAAGTGATGTTAGTTGAAAGTTGTGCAATAGTTATATCGTGGTGAAAACATATTTTGTTGACTGAGGTACTGTTAAAATCAAGCTGTTCTAGAGAAAATCAGAGAAATTCACATACATTCAGAGCACAAATTCAGAGAATTCAGAAAATCCACGCATACAAGTGTGCATACATTCAGAGCATAATTTCAGAAAATTCAGCAAATCCACGCATACAAGTGCGCATACATTCAGAGAAATTTCAGACATGTCATCACATACATAGAACCAGAGACTTGGAGAAGATAACATTGAAGAACTGAACGTTGAACTATTTCAAGACGCAGAATTCCACCTAGCCCTTGTGACTTGGTAGCGATGGAAGGTTGCCCTATCTCTAGCCCACCAAACGATCAAATCATCGGTGATGAGTGTTCCATCCGGGAACACCTCCTTGAACTGCATCACGTCGAGGGAGTTGCGGGTTGCCATAATCGTGGCAGCCAGCCTCTAGCGTTTCTCACGTGCCTGAGCCCTACGACCCCTCCTTTCTGATCTTGCGGCCCTTCTTGCCGCTCTAGAACTCTCTTCCTGGTCGTCGACAACCTCTCCTATGCTTGGATCCATCTTTGTGGCTAGGCAAGGGTTGTAGTGATGCTGGCGGCTAGGGTTTTAGTGGTACGGGAAAGGACAGGTTAGGGTCTTTTTATAGACACCTACGCAGGCTTGTGGACTGTGGTCCAATATGAGTGCCCAGTTTGAGGCCCATTTCCATAGTTATGTGAACAAAACGCTTTCAAACAAATCCACAAAGTGCACAACAGGTTCAAAAAAGTGCACGACAGGTTCAGATAGTGCACAACAGGTTCAGAAAAGTGCACAATAAATTCAGAAAGTGCACAACAAATTTAGAAAGTGCACATAAAACCAACCATAGTGCTGACAGGTTTCAGTAGTTACCACTGCAGTAGAAGTAGCCTGCCAATTTTGAGCTTGGGGTCCTCTTCCTCTTAGTCCCAACTTGAATATCTGAAGTGGTTGCAGCTCTTGGTGCAGTGAATCCATGAGTCCTCCCTTCACCTGCAGTCCTGCCTCTTTTAGCTCTTGGTGTAGGGCCTGGTGCAGAAGTAGAGCCTACATGAAGCTTGTGTTCCTCTTCTACCCCTTGCAAAAAGGACTGATGTGGTTCTTGCAGCAGGTATATCAGAGTAAACTGCCCTGTTTTCCTGCATGTCAAACATAACTTTTATTTCTAAAAGTGTACTCATTCAGAAGTATCTGGGATTTTTTCCAAGCTTGATAATTACCTAGTGCTTGTTTTTCCTCATCTGAAGACTAGGCTTCAGAGTCTTGTTGCATGTTGTATACCTGTGTCCTTCCAAACCACAGTTTCCACATGTGATAGTGCCCATCCTACTTGTGTCTCTTGGAGCTGGAACCTCAAACTCTCCCTTCCTCCTTGCTTTCTGCTTTTTGTCTGCCTTTTTTTTAAACACAGGAGGATGAATGTCTTGAGTGTTTGTATCAGGCCAGCAATCTGGATTAGGTACAGGGTAAATAATTGCTTTGTATGTCTCCATGTACAATTGCTTCTTGAAGAATTCAGACACATAGTCCTCAGAATGCAGCTTTTGCCTTGTCATTGGAGATATGCCATGACTGCAAGGTACACGTGTCATGTTCCATCTCTTGCAGTCACATGTGCAGGTTGCCATGTCCACACAATATTACTTTTCTTTGCTTGTTACTTGCCAAATTGTTTCACCAGCTCTGTCAGCCTAGCAGTACTTGGCATATTTTTTATTCTCCTCTAGAATCTCTGAGTAATTTGGTGTGATTGTCCACCTACAAGTCTGTAACTTCTCCCTAGTCTGTTGCCTCTTGATCATCTGCTTTGTCCTGATCCCTTCAAACATTATCCTTATTGGTTTGGATCTAACATCAAGTATCATCTTGTTGAAGACTTCACTAAGGTTGTTCACAACTAGATCTGTTTTGCAAGTATGGTCCATAGCATACCTAGCCCAAGCAGAGACTTCTATATTTTAAGCCATTTCTAAGCATCCTCACAGTGTTCTTTCAGCTCTGCCATCCCTAATTCATGCCCATGTCTAGTATAAGAGTAGCTAGCCGTGTCAACACACTTCTTTAGTTCTTTGCTTCTGTAACCAGCTGATTGGAAGTTGGCATATATGTGCCTAAGACATAATCTTTGAGGTGAATTAGGGAACACTTCATTTATTGCCTTAAGTAAACCCTGTACATTCATAAAATAGATCTACATATGAACACACTCAAATTATTCAGTGAATTACTATAGCAACTATGATCAATGATTTAGTTTCTAACATTTTGCCTGTCAGATATTATTGTGTATGTTCCAAATTTGTTGCCACTACCAATGCAGCATCTCAACTAAGTTAAAAACCAAGTCCAACTGTCTCCATCTTCCTTGTCAACCACACCAAAAGCTATATGGTAGATGGTGTTGTTGCCATCCCTTCCTGTGGCAGCAAGAATTTGTTGTCCAATGGTTAACTTGATGAAACATCCATCAAGCCCTGGATGGAGTCACATATTAGCTACAGAAGAAAATTGACACACAAATATGTACAACACAATCAGGAAATATTTACCTATAAATGGTCTACAACCATTAAGAAACCCTTCCTTTGAAGCTGCCAAATAGTAGAACATGTACTTGAATCTAGGAGTGGGTGCAGGGTTTTCTGGGTCAACAAATGTTGTTACAATACACCTGCTCCCAGGGTTTGTATCAAGAGCAGCTTGAAGATAATCCCTCAGCCTCAAGTACTACTGCTTGTGGTCACCCTGCACCACACCAACAGCCTTCCTCCTTGCCCTATAGGAAACACTTCTTGAAACATTAACTGAGGATTTAGTCTTAGTCTTCTTTATTAATGCATCCACAGGAGATCTAATGTCTTCTCTCAATGCTGGTTGTACTGATTTGGACAACCACTTTGTAGTAACCTTTGTGGTCTCTGCACATGCTCCACAACTATGCAACATATCACACTTCTGGATGCAGAAAGTTTTTTCATGAGCTATCTTAGATGCACTGATATGAAAATCACATCCATGGGCTCTCTCTGAGCACCAAACAATAATCCTATCAGGGGCATTTCTATGATACTGGAAATTCCTCATAGTCCTGATGTGAAAATCCCTAAGTGCATCTCTGAACTCATAAACAGTGGTGAAGCACAATCCCTTACAAAATTGTTCATGTGGATCTGGAAGCTTCTCATTGAACCATACCCTATCCTTTGACTTCTTCAGCACTCTCTAGTTTGAAAGCTCCTTCAGGCTCTTCTTCTTCATCACTAATGCCAACATCACCAGGAAAACAAAATTCATCTGCTTCAGAAAACCAGTCTGGTTTTACCTCTTTCTCAACCTCTTGGTGGGATCTAATGGTTGGACCAGGGTGTAACACCCCGGATGTAACTTTCCATCTTTGTAACTCCAACTCTTGCCATTTTTGGCTATGTGATATGATATTCCCTCTATGGTTGGGTTTTGTCTTTTGTTTCGCATTTTATTCATGTCATGCATATCATATCATGTCATCATGTGCATCTCATTTGCATACGTGTTCGTCTCATGCATCCGAGCATTTTCCCCGTTCTCCGTTTCGCAATCCGACACTCCCACATGCACCGGTGCCCCCCTCTTGTCTCTTTTTGTGTGCGGGTGTTGAACATTCTCGGAATGGACCGAGCCTTGCCAAGTGGCCCTGGTATAGCACCGGTAGACCACCTGTCAAGATTCGGGTCATTTGGAGCTCGTTTGGTACTCCAACGGTTATCCGCATATCCACAAAGGCCTCTTTTAAGTTGCAGCCCAACACCCCTCCAAAACAGCCCAATAACCCATCTAACTCCCCTCCATGCTCTCGGTCGTTCGATCACGATCGTGTGGGCGAAAACTACACCCCATTTGGACACTCCTAGCTCCCTCTACCTATAAATATGTGCTCCCCCAAAAATCTCGCAGTCCAAACCCTAGCTATTCCTCCCCGCGCCGCCGGACGTGTCCGCGTCGGGCCGGACGTGTCCGCGCCGCCCGCCGCAGCGAATCAGGCCGCACCACGTGTCTCCCGCCGCCGCCCCGCGCCGCCGGCCC
>NC_041389.1:433690011-433699223 GCF_002162155.2 Triticum dicoccoides | reverse complement strand
CCCCCCGTTTTTCACTAAGTCAATAATCTGCCATAAAAATTGTGCATCTTCATCGCATCACATCTTCGCACCCGTGGCTCCGTTTTGGGCGTGTAATATACCGAATTATTCGCCTCGAAGAGTACATCACTTCATTCCATCGCATCATTTACATTTGAGCTCATCTTGATGCCCGAAATGCTGTTGGAAGAGGGCTTCATATTGCTAGTTTCAGATTCTTATCAGAACGAGCTCTTTTGTCATTTTTGCCATGTTTGATATGTGCATCCTATGAGGTTGATCCTTAAATGTGTTTTGAACTAGGCTATTTCTTATTTACAGAGGTGCTTACCATGTATTTTTGTGACCAATGTGGTGACTAGCACAAGCATGCAAACTAGGCTTCGTGTTAACGCTGATTTTAGTTCCTGTTCTGCTGTAATTTTGATGCCATGTAAACATGTTGCTACAGAGAGATCCATGCATAATTTGAGATACTTCAGTAAGGGTGTTTTGAAAACATGGTTATGCTCTATCCATCCATGGTCCTTTTTGAAATTATGAAGTAGTCTAGCATGCCATTTTCGTGCTCTACTTTTGCTTCAAAATGTTTCCTGGCAGATTGTTTACATGTTATTCAATTTGGGCAAGATTGTTGTAGTTGATCCATGTATGCTATGATGTTGTTTCTTGCCATGTATAGCTTCTATGACATGTCTTCTTGATGGATGTATGCTTAGTTTATCATGAGGTGCTCTGTAGTGAGTGCATCGAGCTCGCAAAGGTGCCTTCGTAATTATTTCAATGCCATGCTTTGTTTGCTGAATCTGTTAACGAAACTTGCTATGTTTACGTGGGTGCCATCATATTCTATGGTCCTTTTTGGCTTATGGTCAATAAGGGACTTTTGATCTATGCTTTGAGTAGATTCATGCCATGCCTTAGTTTGCTATTATAAGTTCCTGTAGCATGTTGATAACCTGCTCTGAACATTGCTTCGTGATGCTGTTTATGCCATGTCCAACCTGATAATTTTTTGCACTTTCACCATGCTTGTTTGAACCTGTTATGATGTGATTTAGCCATAGCTCAGTGTTCCTCTTTTGTAAAGCATCTCCTGTAGATCACTGCCATATGTTTTGTTTTTATGTTGGGGTGCTGTAGCATAGTTTCTTGTTGCATGCTAAGTAGCATCGTGCTGTTAATCGCAGCTTTGTGCCATTCTTGTCTTGCTTGCCATTTGCAAACCGTGCATCCGTTCCCGGTGATTTTTACATCGATTTCAACCGAAATCATCTTATCTTTTCAGCGGCACACTTGGTTTGCCAAGTTGATGCCTTGTTCATCATCTTTCCTTTCGAAGCACGCATATGCATTGCGTATCACATCTCGCATATCATGACATGTATTGCATCATGTTGCTTGCGCATTGCACCGTGATTTATTGTGGTTCCTTTGCTTGTGTTCTTGCTTTGGGTAGAGCCGGGAGACGAGTACATGCACGAGGAACCTGTTGAGTACGCTAACGAGGATCATGCCTTCGACAACTCTGAGAACCTTGCAGGCAAGATGACCATACCCTCGATATCACTTCTATCTTTGCTTGCTGGTACTCGCTCTTTCGCTATGTTAGCCCTACATGCCTTTGTTTACCATGCCTTCCTATTGCCATGTTAAACCTCTAACCATCCTGTCCTAGCAACCATTGATTGGCTATGTCACCGCTTTTGCTCAGCCCCTCTTATAGCATTGTTAGTTGCAGGTGAAGATGAAGTTTGTTCCTGGTCGAAACATGGATATTTTGGGATATCACAATATCTCATGTTTAATTTAATGCACCTTATATACTTGGTAAAGGGTGGAAGGCTCGGCCTTATGCCTGGTGACTTGTTCCACTCTTGCCGCCCTAGTTTCCGTCATATCGGTGTTATATTCCTTGATTTTGCGTTCCTTACATGGTTGGGTGATTTATGGGACCCCCTTAACAGTTCGCTTTGAATAAAACTCCTCCAGCAAGGCCCAACTTTGGTTTTACCATTTGCCACCTAAGCCCTTTTCCCTTGGGTTTTCGCGAGCCCAAGGGTCATCTTTATTTACCCCCCCCCCCGGGCCAGTGCTCCTTCGAGTGTTGGTCCAACCTGAGCGATGTCTGGCGTCCCCTGGGCAACCAGGGTCTATACCAACCCGACGTTTTGCTCATCCGTTGTGCCCTGAGAACGAGATATGCGCAGCTCCTATCGGGATTTGTCGGCGCATCGGGTGGCTTTGCTGGTCTTGTTTTACCATTGTCGAAATATTTTGTGAACCGGGATTCCGAGACTGATCGGGTCTTCCTGGGAGAAGGTCTATTCCTTCGTTGACCGTGAGAGCTTGTGATGGGCTAAGTTGGGACACCCCTGTAGGGTATATAAACTTTCGAAAGTCGTGCCCGCGGTTATGAGGCAGATGGGAATTTGTTAATGTCCGGTTGTAGATAACTTGACACTTGACTTCATTAAAATGCATCAACCGCGTGTGTAGTCGTGATGGTCTCTTCTCGGCGGAGTCCGGGAAGTGAACACGGTTTGTGTTATGCTTGACGTAAGTAGTTTCAGGATCACTTCTTGATCACTTTTAGCTTCTTGACCACCGCGTTGCTTCTCTTCTCGCTCTCATTTGTGTATGTTAGCCACCATATATGCTTATTGCTTGCCGCAACTCCACCATATTACACCTTTTCCTACCTATGAGCTTAAATAGTCTTGATCTCGCGGGTGTGAGATTGCTGAGTCTTCGCGACTCACAGATTCTACCAAAACAGATGCAGGTGCCGAGGATACTGGCGCAGATGGCGCAACTGAGCTGAAGTGGGACTTTGATGAGGCCCTTGGTCGTTACTATGTATCGTTTCCAGATGATCAGTAGAGGAGCCCAGTCGGGACGATCGGGGATCTAGCATTTGGGGTTGTCTTCTTTTCATTTGAACTTGATCGTAGTCGGTCTATGAGTGTATTTGAATGATGTATGATCTTAATTATGTATTGTGTGAAGTGGCGATTGTAAGCCAACTCTCTTTATCCCATTCTTGTTCAT
This sequence comes from Triticum dicoccoides, assembly GCF_002162155.2. Taxonomy (NCBI): domain Eukaryota; kingdom Viridiplantae; phylum Streptophyta; class Magnoliopsida; order Poales; family Poaceae; genus Triticum; species Triticum dicoccoides. The sequence goes on along the minus strand of NC_041389.1, from coordinate 433,696,172 downwards.
TACATGGGATTGTGTGAAGATGACCCTTCTTGCGACAAAACCACCATGCGGTTATGCCTCTAAGTCGTGCTTCGACACGTGGGAGATATAGCCGCATCATGGGTGTTACAAGTTGGTAATCAGAGCCATCCCCGACTTAGGAGCCCCTGCTTGATTGTTTGCTGCCGATGTTGAGTCTAGAAACAAAAATGTTTTGAGTCTTAGGATTATATATATCGGAGAGTAGGATTCTTTTTACTCCTCAGTCCCTTCGTCGCTCTGGTGAGGTCTCCTGACGTAGATGTTTTGACTTTCCTCTTCTCAAATTTCACTAAAAAAAATTTAGGATCACGCGGGTATCTTGGAATCGTTCCGATGGTTTTGTGACGAGAACATTGTTCTTTGTGCCTCCTGACATTTAGGGGTTGTGGCAGTGTCCCGGGGAGTTGAGCTCCGAGGTGTTGTCGTCACAATTTTATCGTTGCAGTTCTGGAATACATGAGTTTTGCCGACATCGAAAATCTCTTTTATGCAGTTGTTGGTGAGATAACCGCGATAACCCAGTACTGGGGCGAGCTCGGGAGTATTGCCATAACTCGTATAACGGATGCTTTTCGAAGGTTGAGGTACACGATTTCCGAAGGTTTCTTGGTTATGTGTTGACGGATGGATACAACTGGATGTAGGGATTGTTAGTTTGGGTGAGATATATTGCTTCCCCTGTATCCCCAACACCAGATTGCATAACCAGAAAGTTTCGGGAGTTTATAGGTGGGATTCAAGTAGCTCTAGCATTTCTTCTCGCAGATATTTGGTTCGTGATTGGTTAATCCTTACCACTTATTTGTTCCAGTTGTACCTTGTTTATTTCATTCATCAATCTCTATTCAAGTGGCTTCTCACCTTAATGGACGTGTGATGTTTGCTTTGGAATTCATTCGTTCATCTTTGTTCGAATGTTTATTGTGAAGACTATATGTTGCTATTTCTATCCGTTCATTCAACTTGTCTATCTGTCTATCAAGATGCTAACGGATGTCACCCTCTTCAGGATGGCTCCGCCAATGCGTCAGAATCCGGATCGCAATGATGGGAGTCAGGCGAACCCTCCACCTCCACCTCCGCCTCCGGAGGCATGGCAAGCTTTGATGGCAACCTCTAACGCCCATGCTCAGATGATGATCCAGCTCATGCAAGAGCGCAACCAAGGCCAAGCCAACCAAAGGAATCAAGGTCAAGGGCAGTTCAATCATCAGCCTCTATTTTCTACCCTCAACCAGTTCCTGGCAAACAAGCCGAAGTCTTTCAGCTATTGTGTCGAGGCCACAGACGCCGATGATTGGCTCATGGATATCAACAAGCATTTTGAATGCAGCAATGTCAGGCCTGAGGACTATGTCAAGTTCGCTTCTTTTCAGCTCAAGGATCACGCAGCTGATTGGTTCCAGCAATACAAGGATTCTAGAGGTGGTCGAGTGATTACTTGGACTGATTTCTGTCGGGACCTTAAAGCTCACCACATTCCTACCAGTGTTGTTGAGAGCAAGCGTGAGGAGTTCCGCAATCTCAAGCAAGGCAACATGTCAGTGTATGAATACAACAAGCAGTTTCAGAAACTTGCGCGCTTTGCTAAGCAAGATGTTCCAGATGAGAAGAATATGATCTATCAGTTCAGAGGTGGCCTTAGAGAGGATCTGCAATTAGCTCTCATTCTTGTTGAGCCTACTCAGTTTGATCAATTCTACAATATGGCACTCAAGCAAGAAGGTGCTCAGCTCAAGTGTGAGGCTTCTAAGAAGAGAATCAGAGATGCAGTGCAATCTTCTTCTTCCTCACAAGTGGCAGCTAAGCAGCAGAAGTTCTACCTGCCTCCTCCTCCGTTTCGTCAGCCTTACTAGCAGAAGAACTCAGGTGGTCGTGGATCTTTCCACCCACCCAACCCAAGCTATCAGAACAAGTCTCAGCCTCAAGCTTCAAAGTCGAATGCTCCTTATCACCGTCCGCTCTCAGAAGTGACTTGCAACAAGTGCCAGCAGAAAGGTCACTACGCGAACAAATGCTTCAATCAAAGGCGCCTTCCTCCTCCTCCTGTGAGATCTTCAAGCAATGCAGTGGTCAAGCATAATCCAAAGTCTGCAAAGGTGAACATGATGAATGCAGCTCAGGCAGAGGATTCTTCAGATGTGATCATGGGTAATCTTCCAGTTAATGATATTCCTGCAAAAGTTTTATTTGATACGGGTGCTTCTATTTCATTCATATCAAAGCCTTTTGCATCCATGCACGATTTGCATACTGTTGATCTACCTAAGCCGATAGCGGTTTCCTCTCCGGGTTTATTCATGAACACCAAAATGATGGCTCCAGATGTTTCTATCAAGATGGGCGACTATACATTTCTATCTTCTCCAATGGTTCTTGGTGACTCTGATATTGATCTAATTCTTGGGATGGACTGGCTTTCTAAGCACAAGGCTCAGCTTGATTGTGCCGCCAGGCAAATTCAATTGACACACCCTTCTGAGGATGTTATCATCTATGCTGCTCGTGATGAAACCATTCGGTTGTTTTCTCTCAATGAGAAGGGCGAATTGGATGCTATTTCTCAAATTCCAGTCGTTTGTGAGTACCAAGATGTCTTTCCAGAAGAGCTTCCGGGTATGCCTCCTCATCGGCCAGTCGAGTTCGTTATTGATCTTGAGCCTGGAACGGAACCCGTTTGCAAGCGTCCTTACAAGCTTGGACCCAAGGAGCTGAAGGAATTGAAGAAGCAGCTCGATGAACAAGAGCGTCCGGGTTTGATCATACCGAGTTCTTCCCCATGGGGTTGTGGAGTTCTTTTTGTCCAGAAGAAGGATGGCACGGACCAACTTTGCGTCGATTACCGTCCATTGAACAAGAAGACAATCAAGAACATGTATCCACTTCCCAACATCAATGAGCTTTTCGAGCAACTCAAAGGCGCTAAAGTTTTCTCCAAGCTTGACCTTCGTATGGGTTATCATCAGATTCGCATTCGTGAACAAGATATTCCCAAGACAACATTCAGAACAAGCTATGGTTCTTATGAATATACTGTCATGTCTTTCGGCCTTGTCAATGCTCCTCCAACGTTCTCTCGCATGATGAACTTTATCTTCAACCCCTACACCAATGAATTCGTTCTGGTGTATCTCGATGATATTTTGGTCTTCTCCAAGAATAAGCAGGATCATGCCAAACATTTGCGATTGGTGCTCGACAAGCTCAGAGAGCATCAATTCTATGCGAAGTTTTCCAAGTGTGAGTTCTGGCTTGATGAAGTTCTTTACCTTGGCCATATCATCTCTGCCAAGGGCATTGCTATTAATCCCGCAAAGGTTTCTGCAGTTCTGAATTGGGAACCTCCTCAGAATGTCAAGCAGCTCCGCAGTTTTCTTGGTCTTGCAAGCTATTGCCGAAGATTCGTTGAGAACTTCTCAAAGATTGCAAAGCCTCTTTCCAACCTCCTCCAGAAGCATGTCAAGTATGTCTGGACGCCTAAGTGCGACGTCGCTTTCAACACCCTCAAAGAGAAGCTAGTCACAGCTCCTGTTTTGACTCCTCCTGATGAATCCAAGCCATTCGAAGTATTCTGTGATGCTTCCCTTCAAGGTCTCGGTGCTGTGTTGATGCAAGAGAAAAAATTTGTGGCCTATACCTCTCGTCAGTTGAAGCCCAACGAAAAGAACTACCCCACTCACGATCTTGAGTTGGCGGCAGTTGTCCATGCATTGATAACATGGAGACATCTCTTATTGGGAAGGCAAGTGGACATTTTCACCGATCACAAGAGCCTCAAGTATATCTTCACTCAACCCAACCTTAACCTCAGGCAAACTCGATGGGTCGAAATGATTCAAGAGTATAATCTGAGTATCGAATATACTCCTGGCAAGGCGAATGTGATTGCAGATGCTCTGAGCAGAAAGGCTTATTGCAACAGTCTAATTCTCAAGCCGTTTCAACCGGATCTTTGTGAGGCTTTTCGCAAGCTGAATCTTCAAGTTGTTCCTCAAGGCTTTCTTGTCAACCTCATAGTCTCTCCTACTTTGGAAGATCAAATTCGTGAGGCACAACTCCTGGATACCATGGTGAAGAAGGTGAAACGTGGTATTGACAAGGGCATTCCTAAATACAAGTGCTATCGCTTGGATGACAAAGATACTCTTTTCTTCGAGGATCGAATTGTGGTTCCAAAGGGTGATCTGAGAAAAGTCATCATGGATGAGGCACACAATTCCCTCCTATCCATTCATCCTGGAAGTACAAAGATGTACCATGACCTCAAGCAGTCATATTGGTGGACTCGAATGAAGCGAGAGATTGCTCAATTCGTGAATGAATGTGATGTCTGTAGAAGGGTGAAAGCAGAACACCAACGACCAGCTGGTCTCCTCCAACCTCTTGCTATTCCGGAATGGAAGTTTGACCATATCGAGATGGACTTCGTGATTGGTTTTCCTAAGTCCAAGCGTGGAAATGATGCTATCTTCGTTGTCATTGACAAGCTTACCAAAGTGGCTCATTTTCTTCCTATCAAAGAATCTATCACAGCAGCTCAGCTGGCAGAGCTATACACCTCCAGAATTGTCTGCTTGCACGGCATTCCACAATTGATATCTTCAGGTCGTGGAAGCATCTTCGCTTCTAAGTTCTGGGACTCCTTTCAGACGGCCATGGGCACCAACATTCGTTTCAGCACAGCTCTCCATCCTCAAACAAGTGGCCAAGTCGAGCGAGTCAATCAAATCCTTGAAGATATGCTCAGGGCTTGTGTCATCTCTTTCGGCATGAAGTGGGAAGATTGTCTTCCATATGCCGAGTTCTCCTACAACAATAGCTTCCAAGCGAGTTCGGGCAAGGCCCCATTCGAAATTCTCTATGGCAGAAAGTGTCGTACTCCTCTCAATTGGTCTGAGACAGGTGAACGCCAACTTCTTGGCAACGACTTGATCACAGAAGCCGAAGAAATGTGCAAAGTCATTCGTGAGAATCTCAAAGCCGCGCAATCGCGACAAAAGAGTTACTATGATAGCAAGCACCGTGACTTGGCTTTTGAAATCGAAGACCATGTCTACCTCCGCGTCTCTCCAATGAAAGGCACTCGTCGCTTCGGTATCAAAGGGAAGCTTGCCCCTAGATACGTGGGTCCTTTCAAGATCATTGGCAAAAGAGGCGACCTCGCCTATCAACTTGAGCTTCCATCCAACTTTGCAAACGTGCACGATGTGTTTCACGTGTCACAGCTTCGCAAGTGCTTCAAGACTCCTGAGCGCACTATCAACTTCGAAGAAATCGACCTCCAAGAAGATCTCTCTTATCATGAGCACCCCGTTGCTATTCTTGAAGAAACCGAGCGCAAGACTCGCAACAAGTCAATCAAATTCCTGAAAGTGAAGTGGTCACACCATTCCGACCGAGAAGCCACCTGGGAGCGCGAGGATCACCTCCATTCCGAATATCCGGAGTTCTTTCAGTCCTAGATCTCGGGACGAGATCCTCTTGTAGTGGTGGAGTGTTGTAACACCCCGGATGTAACTTTCCATCTTTGTAACTCCAACTCTTGCCATTTTTGGCTATGTGATATGATATTCCCTCTGTGGTTGGGTTTTGTCTTTTGTTTCGCATTTTATTCATGTCATGCATATCATATCATGTCATCATGTGCATCTCATCTGCATACGTGTTCGTCTCATGCATTCGAGCATTTTCCCCGTTGTCCGTTTCGCAATCCGACACTCCCACATGCACCGGCGCCCCCCTCTTGTCTCTTTTTGTGTGCGGGTGTTGAACGTTCTTGGAATGGACCGAGCCTTGCCAAGTGGCCCCGGTATAGCACCGGTAGACCACCTGTCAAGTTTCGGGTCATTTGGAGCTCGTTTGGTACTCCAACGGTTATCTAAATATCCGCAAAGGCCTCTTTTAAGTTGCAGCCCAACACCCCTCCAAAACAGCGCAATAACCCATCTAACTCCCCTCCATGCTCTCGATCATTCGATCATGATCGTGTGGACGAAAACTACACCCCATTTGGACACTCCTAGCTCCCTCTACCTATAAATATGTGCTCCCCCAAAAATCCCGCAGTCCAAACCCTAGCTATTCCTCCCCGCGCCGCCGGACGTGTCCGCGTCGGGCAGGACGTGTCCGCGCCGCCCGCC
>NC_041389.1:433668176-433689362 GCF_002162155.2 Triticum dicoccoides | reverse complement strand
TTTTCACTGTCAATAATCTGCCATAAAAATTGTGCATCTTCATCGCATCACATCTTCGCACCCGTGGCTCCGTTTTGGGCGTGTAATATACCGAATTGTTTGCCTCGAAGAGTACATCATTTCATTCCATTGCATCATTTACATTTGAGCTCATCTTGATGCCCGAAATTCTGTTGCAAGAGGGCTTCATATTGTTAGTTTCAGATTCTTATCAGAACGAGCTCTTTTGTCATTTTTGCCATGTTTGATGTGTGCATCCTATGAGGTTGATCCCTAAATGTGTTTTGAACTAGGCTATGTCTTCTTTACAAAGGTGCTTACCATGTATTTTTGTGACCAATGTGGTGACTAGCACAAGCATGCAAACTAGGCTTCGTGTTAACGCTGATTTTAGTTCCTGTTCTGCTGTAATTTTGATGCCATGTAAACATGTTGCTACAGAGAGATCCATGCATAATTTGAGATACTTCGGTAAGGGTGTTTTGAAAACATGGTTATGCTCTATCCATCCATGGTCCTTGTTGCAATTATGGAGTAGTCTAGCATGCCATTTTCGTGCTTTACTTTTGCTTCAAAATGTTTCCTGGCAGATTGTTTACATGTTATTCAATTTGGCCAAGGTTGTTGTAGTTGATCCGTGTATGCTATGATGTTGTTTCTTGCCATGTATAGCTTCTATGACATGTCTTCTTGATGGATGTATGCTTAGTTTATCATGAGGTGCTCTATAGTGAGTGCATTGAGCTCGCAAAGGTGCCTTCGTAGTTATTTCAATGCCATGCTTTGTTTGCTGAATCTGTTAACGAAACTTGCTATGTTTACGTGGGTGCCATCATATTCTATGGTCCTTTTTGGCTTATGGTCAGTAAGGGATTTTGATCTATGCTTTGAGTAGATTCATGCCATCCCTTAGTTTGCTATTATAAGTTCCTGTAGCATGTTGATAACCTGCTCTGAACATTGCCTCGTGATGCTGTTTATGCCATGTCCAACCTGATAATTTTTTGCACTTTCACCATGCTTGTTTAAACCTGTTATGATGTGATTTAGCCGTAGCTCAGTGTTCCTCTTTTGTAAAGCATCTCCTGTAGATCACTTCCATATGTTTTGTTTTTATGTTCGGGTGCTGTAGCATAGTTTCTTGTTGCATGCTAAGTAGCATCGTGCTGTTAATCGCAGCTTTGTGCCATTCTTGTCTTGCTTGCCATTTGCAAACCGTGCATCCGTTCCCGGTGATTTTTACATTGATTTCAACCGAAATCATCTCATCTTTTCAGCGGCACACTTGGTTTGCCAAGTTGATGCCTTGTTCATCATCTTTCCTTCCGAAGCACGCATATGCATTGCATATCACATCTCGCATATCATGACATGTATTGCATCATGTTGCTTGCGCATTGCACCGTGATTTATTGTGGTTCCTTTGCTTGTGTTCTTGCTTTGGGTAGAGCCGGGAGACGAGTACGTGCACGAGGAACCTGTTGAGTACGCTAACGAGGATCAAGCCTTCGACAACTCTGAGAACCTTGCAGGCAAGATGACCATACCCTCGATATCACTTCTATCTTTGCTTGCTAGTACTCGCTCTTTCGCTATGTTAGCCCTACCTGCCTTTGTTTACCATGCCTTCCTATTGCCATGTTAAACCTCTAACCATCCTGTCCTAGCAACCGTTGATTGGCTATGTCACCGCTTTTGCTCAGCCCCTCTTATAGCATTGTTAGTTGCAGGTGAAGATGAAGTTTGTTCCTGGTCGGAACATGGATATTTTGGGATATCACAATATCTCATGTTTAATTTAATGCACCTTATATACTTGGTAAAGGGTGGAAGGCTCTGCCTTATGCCTGGTGACTTGTTCCACTCTTGCCGCCCTAGTTTCCGTCATACCGGTGTTATATTCCTTGATTTTGCGTTCCTTACACGGTTGGGTGATTTATGGGACCCCCTTAACAGTTCGCTTTGAATAAAACTCCTCCAGCAAGGCCCAACTTTGGTTTTACCATTTGCCACCTAAGCCCTTTTCCCTTGGGTTTTCGCGAGCCCAAGGGTCATCTTTATTTACCCCCCCCCCCCCGGGCCAGTGCTCCTTCGAGTGTTGGTCCAACCTGAGCGATGTCCGGCGTCTCCTGGGCAACCAGGGTCTATACCAACCCGACGTCTTGCTCATCCGTTGTGCCCTGAAAACGAGATATGCGCAGCTCCTATCGGGATTTGTCGGCGCATCGGGTGGCTTTGCTGGTCTTGTTTTACCATTGTCGAAATGTTTTGCGAACCGGGATTCCGAGACAGATCGGGTCTTCCCGGGAGAAGGTCTATTCCTTCGTTGACCGTGAGAGCTTGTGATGGGCTAAGTTGGGACACCCCTGCAGGGTATATAAACTTTCTAAAGCCGTGCCCGCGGTTATGAGGCAGATGGGAATTTGTTAATGTTCGGTTGTAGATAACTTGACACTTGACTTCATTAAAATGCATCAACCGCGTGTGCAGCCGTGATGGTCTCTTCTCGGCGTAGTCCGGGAAGTGAACACGGTTTGTGTTATGCTTGACGTAAGTAGTTTCAGGATCACTTCTTGATCACTTTTATCTTCTCGACCGCCGTGTTGCTTCTCTTCTCGCTCTCATTTGTGTATGTTAGCCACCATATATGCTTAGTGCTTGCCGCAGCTCCACCATATTACACCTTTTCCTACCTATGAGCTTAAATAGTCTTGATCTCGTGGGTGTGAGATTGCTGAGTCCTTGTGACTCATAGATTCTACCAAAACAGATGCAGGTGCCGAGGATACTGGCGCAGATGGCGCAACTGAGCTGAAGTGGGAATTTGATGAGGCCCTTGGTCGTTACTATGTATCGTTTCCAGATGATCAGTAGAGGAGCCCAGTCGGGACGATCGGGGATCTAGCATTTGGGGTTGTCTTCTTTTCATTTGAACTTGATCGTAGTCGGTCTATGAGTGTATTTGAATGATGTATGATCTTAATTATGTATTGTGTGAAGTGGCGATTGTAAGCCAACTCTCTTTATCCCATTCTTGTTCATTACATGGGATTGTGTGAAGATGACCCTTCTTGCGACAAAACCACCATGCGGTTATGCCTCTAAGTCGTGCTTCGACACGTGGGAGATATAGCCGCATCGTGGGTGTTACACAGGGTTTCTGACTGGCTTAAGTTTCTGGACCACTGATGTATCTACTTCTGCATCTTCTTCTTCAAAGGGGGAACCTGGATGTAATTGCACATTGTTGTCATCTGAACCTGACTGCACATCATCAGAAAGAAATTCAGACACATCAGTGTCACCTTCAAAATGGTTAAAGTCAGCTTCCATCTGCAGACTACTTTGCTTAAGCTCATCCTTTCTGTCACTGACTGCATCCACCAACTTTGTGCAACTTTGTTGAGTGTTAATGCAATGTTCAGCAAAATAACTATCTTTATTTTCATCTGCATTACATTGCTCATCTGCCCTGACAACTCGTATGTTCACACTCTTTTCCTTCTCAAAGTGGATCAACATCTGCTGCACATCATGTTCAGAACCAAGATGCTCCATATCTTCTATTCCTTTCTCCTCATCGAGAACATAGTACATATAATCATCAGCTCCATAGCCCTCACTCCGAATAAGAGAAACCATAGTCAAAAATGATATGTCTGACTGGTAAATTCCTCTAACCACAGATTCTCTGGCTAAGAAATGGAACCAAATTTCCCACTTTGGGTCATCAATACTGCACCACAAATTGGAAAATTTATAATTAAATGGTCTACACAGTATTTAGTGTCAGACAGTTCAAATTTTCTATTTTCTGACATTTTGGATTCAGTCACAGCAAAACAAATTGTTAATGTTCCCAATAGATTTCAATTCCCGTTGTGCTCAAACATGGTTCTAATGTAAATCTAACTATGCAACTAGCCTATATATCATGATTCCCAACAAAACAAATCATTTCAGAAAAACAATTACAAATCTGTTGCCATACCTCGCGCCGCCAACAGGACAAGGAAGCTTGCCCCGGCCTCGAGCTGCGCTTCTTCTCTTCGATGCTGCTGCTACACGCCGCCTCACAATCGTCTGGGACGGCTGAGATTGAGTCTGGGATTGGTTTTCAACCGCAAAGCTACTGCTGCCTAGCCAGTTATCAACCTCAACGAAGATGGCATCCCCGCCGCCCAGCACGTCGGGGGGCGCTCCTCCAAGCGATTCGGCGCCGGAGTTTGGATCCGCCTAGGGATAGGACAATGAGGCTCGGGGGAGAGTGAGGTGGGGAGGACGATGAGCTAGCCGGTCGGCCAGGTTAGTCCTGCTCCGACCGAGCCCGACTGACACGCGCGGCTAACGGGCATGCGAGTGCCGTTAGCCGTTAGCATGGCCTCCGTCCTGACCGGTGGGCCGGATCTGTCAGAAAGTCGTTTAAAATACTTCAATCTGTCATCAACTCCATCTGGTAGTTTTTTGTCACGAAATCAGCGCTAAACTGGAGTTTTTGGCCAGTTTTCAAAATGTGGTAGTTCTGTGGGACGGTTATGTGAAATGTGGTAGTTTTTTGTTAATTACTCGTGATTGCATATATATAATACACTAGTTTCATAATTTGGCACGTAAACATAGGTTAATTAGCTCGAATCCAAATGTCTAGCAAAGCATAAGAATCCCGCAAACAAGACACCCTTAACCTAAAGAAGAGCATGAGGAGTGTTGTCATCATCTGCACTTAACGCTCAGTCGTAGCTAGCATCAGTACGAGACCCAGCTGAAAATCCGCTGCTTGGATGCTTCATTTTACCCTCGCATGCATAACAACGAAGTGATGTCTTCCTCTTCTGTCCCACATCAACATTTGTGTTATACAGGACGCCTACAAAAAAACAAGTGATTTCAGTAACTTAAAACGTCCACCCTCAAGAAATCAATCTTGTATTAGCAATCTCCAAGATCCATAAGCTCTTTGTATAATATGACACAAATACAATCCTTCAAATGAGATCATCTAGCATGAACAAGTATCTAGCTTGTGCGTTAGGTATCCTGGGATGAACACGACATCATAATATGTTGTTTCAAGAGATGCCACTTTCGGGCATTTGGCACATCCAACCATCCATACAGTTGAAGAACAGAGAAAAAGCTCTATTGAAGAACATATGAGAGGCCTATTGACAGTGTTTTATCAACAAGAGGAAAAGGATATTTACAAATAAAATGATATTTCTACATAACCACCAGAATTATACCAATACCTGAGCTCAATGATAATAAAAATATGCACAGACATAACCTAACATATTGTATCTAGTCAAAGTACCAACAACAAACAATTGCCACACAGAAGGGAAATAGGAGACCATTTACCCAGGTTCAGGCCCTCGCTATGGAGGTAAAAAACTACTCCTGCCATTATTGTATTGATTGATTTGATGGGGGTACGAAGTACAAGACAAATCTCAGGGACTGTAGGTATACCGAAGGGTGATGACTAAAAGCGTGCCATCCACGGCTTAGAAAGGATGCCAGGGGTCTAGGGTTGCAGACTCCTAGTCTGTTCTAAGGCTGGTGGTTCAGCCTCCTTGTCTTGCATGGCAAGGATGCCGGTTACTTCCTTCTCGAGGCCAAGACAGGCTGACGGCCCAAGCCGTATAGTGGCCTAGGGCTCCTGAGCCGGCCTGGTGGGCAGACTTCCCGGGTCTTGACTCTTGAGGCACCCCTGGCAGTGACACCATCAGTAGCCCCCGAACAGGCTCAAGGATTTGGCATCTTCCGGTCTTCGGCCAATCTGAATTCGCTGTCTTCCGGTAGCTCCCCGAGGTCTTGGCAGGCTCATGAAGTTCCACAAAAGACAGGTTGCGTCAACCTGCCTTGAGGTAATGTGTGACGCTGTGCACCGGCCTCATTTTGTTTCAATAAATATCCAACCTCCGCGAGCCAATTTGCCGGGATGCACTTTGAATTTCCGTGACGAAGGCACGGGTCGAGAGTCGCACCTAGCTTGCTCACCTAGTCAAGTCGGACCACCTCCTCCGACTGTCGGTCAAAGCGAAGGACGTGATGGGTCGTGGGGACCACAAAGGCCACACCCAATCGGCCAGAGGGATGCGACCAGAAGGTGACTCCTCGGGCTCAGGTGCCATTTAAGGAGCGCCTCAATTCCCGTGCCTAGTAGGGATATGGCAGAAGATTGTGGCCGCGTGTCACGACATTAACAACGACATTTAGCCTCCCATCGGGGCTTTATAGGGAGATCCGCACCCAGCCATGCCACACCTCTCCCATTTCTTCACCCCCGTCATTCCTTTAGCCCAAGCTTCCATTTCCATGCCTCTGAGCTCAAGCTCCTACCTTTCTCCACCACTCCACGCCGCCACCTACCAATGGCCCCCAATCGACCAAGGGTCGGGGCGACAACAAAATGAAGGGCAACACTTCGAGCAAGGGCAGCGGCGGCGACAAGGGAAAAATCACCACCCCCTTGGATACGAAGGGGGAGTGGATGGCATCAACAACGTCCCCACCTCAGCTCAACAGCCTCGTCGGGCAGGGGTGTAGGTCTATTTGCTGCTGCGGGACCACGTTGTCTGGAGGTCGCCGATGAAGCGATTAATGGCATGGCGAAGGTCTCTCCGACGGCGCGTGAAGCAGAGTGGATCTTGTATGTGTCCTTCCTCGTGCGAGGTTTGTCGCTGCCACAATTTTTTTTGTGGCCTCCGCTACTTCTACTAGCTCCAACTTCATCGCCTAACGCCAAATGGGATTCTAGACATTGTATGTTTCATAATGGTGTGTGAGTGTTTCCCAGCAATCCAGCCGCATTCGGGCTTTAGCGCTGGTATTTCCAGGTCAAGCTCCAGACCAACGATGGCGAGAGCTATGAGTGCGGCAGAGCCGCCATCACGAAGCGATACAGATCCGGGTACATCAAGTGCCCCCTGCCCACTTCCAATAGGAAATGGCAAGAGGGCGGGTTTTACTGGCCAAACGTCCCCATAGATTTTACTGGTCTGATGATGGCAGATGTGATGATGGCCTACTTGGACACGTGGATCTAGCCATCAAGGCCCGGGCTTAACTGATGTATGAGTACACCAGGGAAACTGATTGTACCCAAAGATTGACCAGGTTCTTCTAGGACAGATCACTCTGGGCTGCGCAGAAAGACGAAGAATCTCCCTGAGGAACTTTGATTCCTGACTCATGTGCTCAACAAGGCGACTGGCCACAGAGGCGAAGCTTGCCGCGCGAGTCGGCGATGAATTCCAGGCCCCCGAAGAGGAGAATCTGGCCTGGCTTGTAGGTGTCAATGGCTCAATCTGCTTCGCCGAGTTGGTGATGCAGTTCATCGCCCGAAAGCAAACATCTGCCCAATAGCGAAGGTGACACGATTGATGTCAGATCCATCTAGATCTCAGTTCCAGCAAGCACGACCCGTGTCTGGCGCGCCATTGTTGGTGTGAATTCCGGGAGGCCCCTCGATAGGGTCCTGCAACTAGCTGGAAAGCCCAGAGAAGGAATAGGGGACAATTTACCCAGGTTCAGGCCCTCGCGCTATGGAGGTAAAACCCTACTCCTGCTCTTATTGTATTGATTGGATGAGGGTACAGAGGACAATACAAATATCAGGGATCATAGGTATAATGATGGTATCGATTAGCCCAAGCATGAGATTATAAAGGATGCCAGGGGCCTAGGGTTAAAGAGTCTAGTCGGTTCTAAGGTGGTTGAAGGATGTTTGGCCTCCTTGTCTTGCACAGCAAGGAAGTCGGTTCCTTCCTTCTCCAGGCCTCCCAAGTCAGGCTGATGGCCAAGCCGTATAGCGGCCTAGGGGTCCTGAGCAGTCTGGTGAACTAACTTCTAGGATCTTGAGGCACCCTGGGTCGTGACACCGTCAACCACTAATATATGTAAATCTATTTATATGCTTTATATGAAGATGGTACTACTCCCCCCGTTTCACAGCATCAAACCCCTGCTCGTAACTACAAGATGGAGTCAATTAATATTTGATGAAATCTTACCATACTTGATTCTATTTAAATAGAGAACGACTAATTTATCAGTGAGAGCAAGTATGGTTGGATTATATCAAATCATTTTTTAGTTCGGTACCTCCTAGATATGCATTTGGGATAAATATTGTGAAACCAAGTAATAGGTTTGTCAAAGTACTTTCATGTCATCATATTTTCTGTAACTTTAGTAATAAATGAATAGAGAAGGTAATGGTCGAAGATCCATATTGGTGAACATTTCAATGTCCAAAACAACAAGACTTTTGTAGCACTGGAGTAAGTCGCATCAATACTTGAGAATACGCATGCTCTTAGTGCGTTGCTCTTTAATAGCATGTCTCAGTATTTGAACAATTTTCTGGCAAAGTGAAAATTTCTGCAAGATTGTGGTACATAATTACTGCCGCTAAAAAATGGAACACTAATCGCCGCACAATTTGGTCACGATAGGCACAAGGCCTCAACACCTAACACATCAAAATACATAAAACTGCTTGCCATTTACTCCTAGAAAGAACTACTGTCATTAACTCTTAGTCTTGTCTATTAGTACACCATTAGAAGCTTGAGGGCTACAGCTTGTAGGGCTCAGTAGTAACATTAAATTGGAATAAAGTACTAGGTTGATTTCTAGTTATAAGGCACATAATAGTGAACAAAGGATGCATAGCTCAGCACCTAGTTCATCTAATATTCTGATGTAACCAAGTTCAACCAAGTAATGAACCATATGTTCATCTTAACTAGCCTGGTTCAACAAAGTACTGCACTGTTGTTGTTGCAATATATTAATAAACTCGATAAATCTTTAATATTAGGAAAGTGCTCCCTCTGTAAACTTTTATAAGTAGTGATCTAAAACGTCTTATAAAAGTTTATAGAGGAAGTACTTTTTTAGATATATCTACATCTACCAGTATCACGTGTGCAATCCTAATACCAAGAAAGATCTTAGGAGAAGTTCAGATTTCACAATTATTGACTATGTGTATCTCAAAATAACTCCCTTCTATCAATAGGTGAACAAGGATTAATCCAAAATTAGAACAACTATTGAGAGGAAATAAAATGTACCAGGACTGTTCTTGGTTATAGTTTTGCATGACAACAAATCCCAGGAACAATCATCGTTCCTATTAGCTTCGACAAACTCCGCAAACACAAGCTGCGGAAGCCTTTCAGACTCCGTGTGAACATAGAAGTTCATATGGATATATTGCTTTCTGTGGGAAGTACTAGCCTCCTCCTCGTCAAAATAACATTGGCAGAGACGCTCAGACAATCTGAACTTGACCTTCTATAAAATAGCAAATGTCAATAACAAATCCAATGTGTCAACTTTAGCATCAAATAAGTTAGGGCACAATTACCTCTTCCTTTCGGCTCTGGTTAAGGTATTCAATTGCAGTCATAGCCAGCTGATTAAATTCCATATCATCAAGCACACTAGCGCATGCATTGGTGAACGAATCTGCAATCATATCAAAAGCTGAATCCCTCGATGACCGCTCTTCTTGCTTTCGTCCTACTGAAAATGAAAAGATATGAACACAGCTCCTTTCTCAATTTGTCATGTAAAAACAAATCAGCTTTAAATGTCTTGTGTAATCCAAGTGGTAAACACATACATCAACTAGAATCTAGATGATTAAAGCAATATATATATATACTCTATGCAGCAAACACTATCGATTCAGCAAAGCTACAGAATGATATACGACAGAAACTCCAGAACCACACAACTCAAAAGTGTCAAAACTTTTCTCGGTTTATTGTGTAATCTAAACAGTATGCATGGACAAGATTTTAGAGGAGAAATGAGAACCATGGTATGCAGCAAACATAATTAATTCAACACAACAATGTAAAGTCGAACTTCAGAGCGACACGACTCAACTTTCAAACCCATTCATGATGTCTTACATAAGCTACACAGTATATGTGTGTTAATCCATATAGGTAAACTATGCAGCAAACATAACCGATTCAGCAAACCAAACAATATTATCTGGCGCAAACTCCAGAATGACATAGCTCAAGCTACTAATACATTCTCGATTTCACATGTAATCTGGGCAGTACAAACGGATGGCATTGTAGATGAGTAATGATATCTAGACTTTGCGGCACACAAAATCAATTCAGCAAAGCAACACAATAACTCAAACGGTAACAAGTAATGCCGAGCAGTTTGCAAAAACACAACATTTGTATCACCTGATGATGAAACTATCGATGTCGGAAGATTCCAAGTGAGAATAAACTGCGAGGACCCCTGGTCTATTTTCAAATCTGTGGTAGGGCGCCTGAAAGCCACACACAGCTCAACTCTTTTGGCACACATGTTAACTTGGAGGAGATTACCCTCCAAAGAGAAGTAAAGCACCTCGGGATCATCAGGGTTGATGGCTACCAATGCCGGCTTCTTCTTCGGTATTCCAGTTTCCTTGTAGCTCCTGTCAGCCCAGATATCCGCAAACTTAACTGTGTAATCGGGAGTCCATTGCCCTTGAGTGCCCAGCTTCCACATCTTAACGAACAGCGCACGGCGGTGGTAAGTCATCTCCGCTAACCACAGCGCACCATTGCTCAGATTTACGCAGCGACGGTTGCCGACATCTCTGCCTCGAGTGTGTGTATCTATATCATCAGGGAATGGCACGAAGAGGAGCTCCGTCTCTTTAGCAAAAGGATCGCAGCAGAGAAGACCTTGCGAAAGACCCAACCACCAGAGCTTCCCTTGGTGCGAGAATGTACGGGCACTAGACCAAGGGCATTTGAGGGGAAAGGGGAGAGTTTTCTTCACCCATTCACGATCATATGACCAATAGCAGAGTAGACTGGCGCGGTCGCCGTCGCCGGCGGGCAGGAGCTCGGCGACCATGAAATTGTACTCGTCGTCGCCTCGAGGGGCGACGACGAGGCCGACGTTGCCGGTGTGCTTTACAGAGTCCTCATGTGGCGGGAGGCGGTGGGTGTAGTCGATGGCGGCATGCCAGGCGAAGTAGTTGGTCGTGTAATCCCCCGCCTGCTTGTCGGCGGAGGGAGGGGCCATGGAGCAGCGGTCGTAGGTGGCGGAGACGAGGAGGATTCCGGACGGATCGGCGGCGTGGACCAAAGGGAAACAGTCGGCGGAGACGCCATCGGGGGCGAGATGCGGGGATACGACGAGCTCGGTGGGGCGCGGGGGCTCGGCGAGCGTGACGGAGAAGTCAGCGTAGAGATCATGGCACACTTGCGGAACGCGGCGCAGCATAATCCACTTGGGCGGCGGCGGCGGCGGCGCCGGAGACGGCGATCCCATCTGGGCTAAGCTAGCGGCCGCCTTAAAATAGACTCGTCCCTCGTCCCGATGATTAACTACACTTGTTTCTGTTTCGTGGGGTCTTCCTAAAACGAAACCCTCGTCCCTCCTTCCCCTTCCACTAGAAGACGAACCGTCGATTTCCGCGGCGTTCGGTTCGCCATGAATCGGCTGGCGGCGGCAGAACCGCGCAGGAGCGCCCGACTGCAGTCCAAGCGTGCCCGCGATGCGTCCCCGCCGGCGGGCCGTTCCGTGTAAGCTGCTACCCCTCCGGCCTCTACAGATCGCTTCAAAGTTGCGCCGTTTGCTCCACCCTGTTCCCTTGGGTAGCTTTTATCAGGGTCGAATGCGCTTATTATGTCTTTCAGAGACTTATTAAAACTTACTACTTGCGGCTGAAACCTAACGACGCCAGATGCTATGGATGTTGCGTGAAAGCACTAAGTGCTTCAAAGTACTAGTAGTATTTTAGGAAGCAAAAGGATAATTTTATTTTCACCATTTGATTATAAGTTCAGAAACTTTTAGTCTTTTGATTCAAATTTCCACCGTTAGCTACCTTATCCAGATATTGAAATTGCATCATATTGGTGGCTGCAGCAAACTTGTAACTGATGCGGAAACATCAGGAGTCAAACCTGCTGGAGAGAGCGAAACAGAGGAAGGCGGTGCATGTGATGCCGGAGCAGAGTTTACTGGCCGTCAGCTACTCTTTTTGACACCAGATGAACGGATATCCCGTTGGAGGCGTCTATACAAGAAGAGAGCCAACATGTCCTTGGTTTTCTATCATAAGAGTCACCCTGTAAGCTCTTGTTTTGCTTTATCGGTTCCTACACGTTCTTCCTTTTTTTTATCTGAAAATGTTCTGTTCATATCTGTCCTTTTCGCTCGCATTCTTCATTTTGACTTCCGACTTAATTAAATCTTTTCATCCGCAGGATCGCTACGAGTTTACACACGTGCGCTTGAACGATGTTTTTGATTTCATCGAGGGCTACTTCGCCTATTTGCACATGAACTTCAAGGCAAGGAACGTCGCCACAGGGTCAGAGCAAATCTTCTTTTCCGAGTTGATGGCAGAAATGGATAATAACGACAATGCCTCCAATGGATATTATCGCGTCAGTGCATGCGACATTGTTGATGGTAACTCTGCTGGTAAGCTCCTTTTCTTTTTATCCGCAGGCTTTGATGCCATCACATTATTTTTTATTTTATTTCCAGAAACTCTGGAATATGCATTGTTCTTGTAATCCCTCCGTCAAATCCCCTTTTATTCATTTTGATGACAAGTATTTCCGCAACATCCCCTTTTATTCATTTTGATGACAAGTATTTCCGGACGGAGGGAGTACTAATTATTATGTTTCTGACTGTATGTGTAATATATCAAACTAGTTTTGGACTGAAGGAGACCCTTTTTTCACCTAACTGTCATGTAGAGTACCAATGATGGAATGTTTGGTATGAATGCTTGTATTTACTTCTTGGAACCCTAACGCGGTTATTTTTTTCATAGGTGGCCGTAAAAAAGAAGTTGAGTGTAAGTACATCCCAGGATATAAGAATGACATGGAAAATTGCTATGTATGTGCTGAGAAAATCAAGCACCCTGTCGGAAGTACATACAAAGGAGGCCATTCCGTTTCGGACTATGGCGTGGAAGAAATTTCTACCGAATGAGCTATACAAAACTGCGTTGAGTGCCGTAAGAAGATATGCGCATGGCGTCAGATCGTTTCGATGCCAGCTGCAGCAGAGTAGAGAACTTTGTTATGTCTGCTTGGGTCTGTCTTCCTTGTAATCGTGAAAAAATGAGGCCTTAAACTTTCTTCGAATAGCGAGGTTGCCTCTAGCATCCACATCGATAAAAAACAAAGCATATTATCTTCGTGATTGCCTTTCTAACAAAATTACATATTTACATATACACATAAATAAATGGAATCAAGCGCGATGAAGTTCATCGTGTGCAGTTGCATATACAATAGTAACACCTTTGTCTCCCAAAAAGAAAAAGAAAATCAAGAAAGAACAAAAACATTGGCAATACCAAAAGGGAAATAATACAACATTTTCTGCCGATTAGATATGCATGTCCTCATTATCATACTGTTGTCTGTCGATGGCTTCTCATTATCCCTTGCGACATTATTGTTGGTTAAGGTTATTCCCAGGTGTATACCTGTCAAAGCATGAATTCGTTATGCACTGCATGACTATATGGTAATAAAGTTCAAAAATAGAATGCTCACTAAAGATAATGCTGTAAAACAATGTTGGTGATCACTCACTTGAATGTAATGCTCGTTCTGTTGAGGCCGATTGGAATGCTGCCCTGTAAATTGTTATTCTGCACAAACCTGTTGGACAAGAATTCAAGATGTCAGAAATTGCAACAGAGCTCAATTGTGAAATGTATGTCAATTGAGCAGCATCATGGCTGGATAATGCAGCAACGGCTTGGCAAAGCATGGACTGCATGCTGAAGCCACTTACAGTTCCTGAAGTCTTGGAAGGTCTCCCAGCGACGGAGGAATCGGCCCTGTCAGTTGGTTGTCCTCCAGGTGCCTTCAGGTCAAAAATGCAACCCGGGTTAACTAGTGAAATGGAACAGCCAGCGTCTTCATTTTGTCGACTAGTAGTAGTAGTAATTATGAACCTCCAGAAAATCATTTTGCATAAGCAATCATCAAGTGGTATGTTTCTACTTACAGTGATGCCGAATGATGCAGGGAGCTCATAACTGGAATTGGTCCTGTCAGATTGTTCCCCACAAGCCAGCTGCAACAAAGCCTATCTCCAATCAGAAACCTAACTTCTCATTTATAATTTAGCATGCAGATCTGACATGAGTTTGTGTCAAGAATCTTACACGCTCGAGATCGCAGTAAGATTAGCAATGTGGTCAGATATCGACCCTCCAACACTGAAATTGGTGAGGTTGCTGCAGCAGCAAATGCACGAAGGTCATCGTCCACTGATGAGAGATTGAAATCGGAAAGAACGTACTGATCCTGTTTGCAACTTACAGAGCAGTTACTCGAGCAAGTGCGCCTTGGCTGCAGGAAACACCGGTCCAGGAGTTCCCCACGGGCAAGCAAGGATCGCCGCTCCAGTCCGACGGCGGATTGGCGAAGCCTCTCGCGAGCCCCTCCATGCCGATCACTGCAGCAAAATGATAAAAATGCATGGATGATTTATTACAGAGTTGTCGTGAGGAACGGCTGAATCAGCCATGGCGCAATGGAAGCTGCAGCTGCATTGATCGGATCTTGTTACCATCTCTAGGATGGGTCCTCCCTCCGAGCGGAACAACCATCATAACCTCCGCCGCGTTGATCACCGGCCCGACCGGTGACCCCGGGGCGGGCGTCAGCGTGATCTTGGTCTGCCCGGAGAGCGGCCATGCGGCGCCGTACAGCATCGACCCCGCCGTCGAGACATTCAGGCCGGCGAAGAAGGTCTGGCCGTTGACGGCGACGTCGAAGACTCTCCAGCTGAGCGGGCTCGGCGCCCGGTTGTCCTGGAAGTAGAGCGCCAGGTAGTAGCTCGCCTTGGGCAGCGGCGCCGGCGGCCACTGGAGCTCGAGGGCGTCCCCGCGGCTGGCCGTCACTCCGCGCCGGAACACGTCCTCCGGCGGCTTGTTCCAGAGCGCCGCCGGCGCCACGCTCCCCTGGCTCTCCACCACCGGGCTCCCGTCGCTGTACGGCTCCCAGTACCGGCTGAACTGATCTCCTGCATCTGGATGGCTGCAGAATGGCGCATTTCGCGTGATCAAGAATTCATGATCGCACAGAAACATGGCGGCCATGGTGCCCCCCTGTGTCGGTGTGACCGTTACCTGAGGACGGAGGCGTCGTGGCCGAAGCTGTGGCGCGCGATGGTGCTGAGGGCGTAGGAGGAGAAGTCGGTGGAGTTGTACACGGAGTCGTCCAGCGGCACCACCTCGAGCGCGGAGATGAAGGGGCTGGACGTGGGCGCGGTGCCCGCGTTCCTGGCCAGGCACACGCTGACCTGCCGGCCGGTGGCGCGCACGACGGCCTCGAAGTAGGTGGCGCGGCCGCGGGCGTAGTCGGCCGCCGTGTCCACCTCGCTCCACCGCGTGCCCTCGATGATCTGGTCGAACACGGGCGGCGCCTCACCGCCGTCGAACCCGCCGTAGTAGTACGTGGTGCGGACCAGGTACTTGGCCTTCCTCGCCGCGGGGAGCACGTAGCAGTGCTTCCTGGCCGACGCGTCCGGGAAGTAGCGGAGCGAGGCGAGCATCGGCGGCATCCCCGGCGGGGACGGGACGGCGGCGGCGTTGCCGGCGCGCACGAACGGCCCGTCCGGGACCCATGTCACGTTGCCGGCCACGCGCTCGCCGCCCGCCCCGCAGTTTATCTGGTACCCTGCGGTGAACGGACGAGCGAATGCCGATCAGGCCCATTGCTCATTAGGCACAAGCAAGAAGCACGAACCTGAGGTGATCAATCAAACTCCACCTGAAAGAGCGTCGGCGCCGTGGACGCGGAGGCCGAGGCCGACGAGGAGGACGGCGAGGACTCGGGAGAGCGGGGCGACCATCGGGGAACGCGCCAACCGTAGGGGCGGCAACTGCAATGAGGATCGAGGAGCCGGCGACGACTCCACAACAGCTGTGGGCTGGCCGGCTCGCGAGTCGCGACCTCTCGGTTGTTTTGCCTGGGCTGGGCGGCAGTTTCTTCAGAGGCTCTCTGTCTAGAAAAATGGAATATTTCTCGGTTGGTTGGTGGCCCACAATTTCAGACCCGTTCCGGGCTAGCTGCAGTGCGACGCAGTGTCCACGATCTGCGCCCAGTTGGCGTCTCCCCGGTGTGGCCGTGACGCCGGACTGTTTGGGTGTCGTGGAATCGCCATTTGCCGTGAGGGTGAGGCTGCTGGGGTTGATTCGTTGCGTCCGGTGTTCCTCCGTCCGTGGACGTGGGTGTTTTGTTCCTTGCTTGTGTCCATCCACCCAAGGCCTTGCGTATTTTTGTTCTTGCTCCTTTTCTGTGATACTACTAGCACATGTGTAGGGGGTGCTCCGTGCTCGTCCGATCCGATTGTTGGGTTGGCGTTTGATTCTGGGCGACGTGCTCGCATCAACTGCCCAACGAACCTCGAGTGACCAAGGTAGGGCGTGCGCGCAGCAGCCGAATCTCTCTGAAGATAGTGCACGCGGATAAGACTTTGGACGAACAGGCAGGCAGCAGCAGCTCGGCACACGCTGTACGCGGGCGCGGATATGTGTCAACGCGACCCAGGAGGCTTCGATTGGTTGAACTGAACGTGGCAATGATTGGCACCGCAATCTCGGCCTCCGGTGCCGCCGGAAACGCCGGACTGGGCATGATTTAACTGGATTGTTACTCACTCCTTTCCGGTTTATAAAACTTATTTCAATTTTTTTGTTTTTCCAATTTGGAGGGCTCATCTCCATCTCATTTTTTGTTTTCAATGCGCATTAAATCTTTGCATGCAAGAATTAAAAAGGAACACACCAATGCATGTAATGTTCCTACTCATCTAGTGGCCAAGCATGCATGCACTGTAATTAATCCAAATTAATGCATGAGTTTAATTGGGTAGTTTTGTAATGTACGAGATACATTCCTCCACTCACAAAATGCCTTGGTTGATGAGATTTGAGATTTGAGCCCTATAAACCGGAAGGGAGGGAGTATTCGTGTACTACAGTATACTCGGTGACTGCCTCATGGACGCAGAGAAGGACTCACAACTTCATGGGGCATAATTTAATAGCAACTCCAACGGGCCGACCCAAACGGATGGCGATTTCGTCCGTTTTTTGTTTGTTTGCGTTGACCAAGCGGACACGGACGTCCGCTTCCGTGTTTGGGCCGGCGTATGCATCCAACGCGCGCCCGACCCATTTTGACGGCGCCGACAAAAAAACCGTGCATGCATATTTCTACTGAAAATAACTTAATTAAACATTAAAGCCGGCCAGGAAGGCCGGTGAGAGTCCACGTGTCCGCATTTAGCATTAAAAAGAAATTAAAAACAACCTAACTACGAGGCGGCGCGCTGCTCAGCGCACCCTAGGAGGCGGCGTCGTCGTCGTCCTCGGGATCGGTGAGGTCGATGAGTGTCGGCGGAGGGCCGGCCCAAGGGAACGTCGTGGCCCATGCGACGACGACGTAGTTCGAGTGCAGCTGTTCCGGCGGGGGTAGTGCCGCGCTGGGGGCTGTGCCGCCGCCTGTGCAACCGTGGCCTGGCGCGCCTCCTCCTCAGCCTCGCGTGCCTCCTCCTCGAGGTCGCGCTCAAGCATCTCCTCGTACTCGCCTTGACGCCGCTCCTCGGCCAGCCGTCGCTGGCGCCAGTGCTCAAGGTAGGCCGCCTCCTGCGCCGGGGTCGCCCCCATCCAAACCGGTGGTGCGGACACCCACTCGCGCACCACTCCTGTCCAGGAGAAGCTCGCGATGGAGCCCGGCTCCAGCTCCAGCTGCATCTGCGGCTCCGGGTCGGCCTTGACGAGGCGTCGGGGAGGGAACGACGGGGCCACCGGTGGCACCACGCAGTCGCCGGCCGCGGAAAGGGCCATGGCCTGCGCCATGGCCGCCTCGTACCGAGCCTCCTCTTCTTCTGCCGCCTCCGCCCTGCGCCGCTCGTCCTCCTCGCTCTCCCGGTAGACGGCCGCAAGGGCCGCCTGGTAGGCGTCCTCTGCCGCCCGGTCTTCCTCCCTGACGACGAGCGGCGGCGACGGCACGCTGCGGTTGACCTCCCGCACGCCGCACCGTCTCGCCTCCTCGTGCTCGAAGGCGAACCAGCGCACCCAGTTGGGCGAGTCGAAGGTGTACGCCTCGTCGCGGCGCTGCTCCAGCGTCAGGAGCGCCCGCTGGCGACGCACCTCCTCTGCATGCGCCCTAGCCGACCGCGGCGCCGCCAGCAATGGGATCCTTTCCGGATCTAGATGCCAGTCGTGCGGCAGCGTCACATCGGGGTACGGCAGCGGCACGCGGTGGCGCCAGTGCCACTCCGCCTGGTGCACGGGCATGTTCACCCGTTGCCTCTGTCGGCGAGCCGGCGCAGGCGGAGGCGGGGTGAACTCCGCGGGGAAGGGGACGACGGGGCCTTGCCCTTCGACTTGCTGCTGTTGCCGGAGAAGAGCCCCATTTGGGCGGCTAGGGTGGCTAGGGTTTGCTTGCCGGCGATGGGGGAGCGAGTGTGGCCTAGATGGGGACGGGAAGTGGATGAGGACGGCCCCGCCACACGGTCGGCTTAAAAAAGGACGACCGCCGTCGCTGACGTGTGAGCCCGGGGTCATAAATTAAGCTGACCGGCGAGGGGGCGGGTAGTTAGGCGACCGCTAGGTGGGGCCGCGGCGGGCGTCGAGAAGGCGCGCGTGGCGTCCATTCCGCGTCCGCACCGACACATTTGGGGCGCAAATTTGGGCCGCAAATGCGTCGGCGCGGACTTGAAGCGAACGCGTTTTGGGTTTGGGCCGGTGCATTGTGCCTCCAGTTTTGTCCGCGCCGACCCAAACGGACGGCAGCGGATGAAATGGATTGCCCCATTGGAGTTGCTCTAAAGGGATTGTTTTTTAGTGTAAATCTAGGGATTTATTCAAGGTTCAAATCAAGAGGGATACAAGCAACATCCAATCAAAATCCATCTTTGTGTAAAAGCTTGTATCTTTTGTACGTGTAGCATTACTTAGTGCCTCGCTGCATGCGTGTGTTTCAAGACTGGTTGGATCGACAAGTCTTGTAATAACAAGAGCCGATGCACCAAGAAAATGTCCAGACTTGTCACGGGCTACTGCCGCTGCTACTCCTTTGTCTCCCAGACTTGAAATACCCCCATTGACATTCAGTTTTGCCGCATCACCTGAAGGGGGAATCCACTTCCATTGCCGAGCTATCGGTACAGACGGAGTTGTGCCGCGGTTCGGCCGAACTGAAGTAATGTCCGGCTCCTCAAGGTACCTGTTGATGAAGGATATAGTAGACAATGGACTCTGAAAGTGATCATCATGTATTTCACGCCTTCTTGCCCACCAAATGGACCACATAGTAATCAAAACCCTCGTCGGCTCCTTCTCCTTCAATGTCTCGAACAACCAGAAAAGCCATAGTTTTGCATCATCACTCCTGTTTGATATCACGTGCTCAAGGGTTTCCTCATCCCCAAGGGCCCATACACACCTCGCCATCCTGCAGTTTAACAAAGAGTGGCGCCAAGAATCAACATCATAACTGCAAATTGTGCAGACCGAAGAGTCCGCCATATGTCGGGAGAGAAGTGTGTGCCAAGCTCCAAACAAAAATTCGTACCTTAGAAGGTACTTTCACTTTCCAGAGTGTAGACCAAGATGGTTTAGTAGCTTGTTAATTTGAGTGACTAGGGCGATGTTCTGACCAGTCTGCTCTTTGAGATTTGATCGCGGAAGACATTCGGTAAGCAGATCGAACGGAGAAGACCCCTTTCTTGTCATAGTGCCAAGACCAAAAATCATCTTCACCCTCATGCTTCGCGAAATATTTAGGATGACCTCAATATCAGGGGCAATAAAGTGGTCAGCTAGCACTTGTATGTTCCACGTCCTAGTACTGGGATCAATGAGATCAGCCACTACTATCGGTGGGTCAGTAGATCTGCAGCAGATTGGTTGCAATTTGTAGTCCCTGGGCAACCAGTTGTCACCCCATACATTGGTCAAAGCTCTAGAACCGATATGCTTGATTAAGCCCAACGCTAATATGTCTCTTCCCTCCAGAATGGACTGCCATACCTGAGATGGTGATGATCCTAAGGTAGCATCCAGGAGGTTGCAGTTAGGGTAATATCTGCCCTTGAGAACTCTAGCACTGAGTGTAGTTGGTTCCTGCAAAAGTCTCCAAGCTTGACGCGCAAGCAATGCCAAATTAAATAGCTCGATGTCACGAAATCCAAGCCCTACCATGAATTTTGGCTTCATCACAGTGTTCCAGGATACCCAAGCCGTCTTCCTTTCACCCTTCTTGCTTCCCCACCAAAATTTGTGAACTAGGCAAGTAATATGTTCACAGAGACCTCTCGGTAGCTTGAAACAGGCCATAGAATATGTGGGTATAGATTGAACTATGGACTTGATCAAAACTTCCTTACCACCAGCAGATAAACACTTCTCCATCCACCCTTGCACACGTTTCCAAATTCTGTCTTTCAAGTACTTGAAGCGGCCTTCTTTTGATTTTCCCACGTCAAAAGGTAGGCCCAAGTATTTTTCCGTAAGCGCTTCATTCTGTACGTGCAGTACATTTTTTATTTCATTGTGAGTATTCTCACTCATTCCCTTGCTAAAGAAAACAGAGGACTTGTGAGCATTGATCCTTTGTCCAGACACATCACAATATTTCCTCGGAATATCTTGGACTCGAGTGGCGCCTTCAACGGTGGCCTCAAAGAAAAGGAGGCTATCATTAGCAAATAACAAGTGGTTCACTGGAGGGGCTGAAGTTGCCACTGCCACACCCTGGATGCCATCATGTGCTTTAAGCAAGCACGATAGTCCCTCTGCCGTCAGTAAAAATAAGTATGGAGAAATCGGGTTCCCTTGGCTCAACCCTCTTGAGGGTTTAAAAGGATCCATACTACCACCATTGAAAAGGACTGAAAGGGAGACATATGACACACATCTCATGATTGTCTCTGTAAATCGAGGGCTACTACCCATCTTGAGCATAACTGCCTTCAAATAACTCCACTCTAATCTTTCATAAGCCTTCATCATATCAAGATTTAGTGCACAAAAATGATTTCCCTTGACCCTCCTGGTTTTCATATAATGCAAGCATTCATAGGCTGTGATGAAATTGTCCGTGATGAGACGTCCAGGAACGAAAGTTGATTGCTCTTCAG
>NC_041389.1:433656241-433667912 GCF_002162155.2 Triticum dicoccoides | reverse complement strand
TTGCAGCCTGTTTGCTAAGACCTTTGAAGCAATCTTGTAGATCACATTGCAAAGGCTTATAGGCCGAAATTGTCCTAAATTTGTTGGACTAGAGATCTTGGGAATCAAGACGATGAATGTACTATTTATCTCCTCCGGAGAGTCCTTTCCTTCAAGCACTCTTATGATCAAACCTGTCACTTCTTCACCACATAAATCCCAATGCCGCTAAAAAAATGCGTTGGGAATCCATCATGACCGGGCGCCTTTGTTGGGAACACCTGTAATAAAGCTTCTTTTACCTCTTCTTTTGTGTAAGTGGCGTTCAGGCAGGTGTTTAAATCACCACTTACACAAGACAGGATCTGTGACAACACCTCTTCCATCCCTATAGTTCCTTCGGTCGTATATAAGTTTGAGTAAAATTCTTGAGCCATATCAGCAAGCTCCCTCGGATTTGAGCTCACCGTCCCATTTGTCCGTTCAAGTTTAGAGATGTGATTCTTTAACCTACGAGCGTTGGACTTCCTCTGAAAGACCTGCGTGTTGTTGTCACCTTCAAACAACCATAGAAAGCATAATCGTTGTCTTAGCATAACCTCCTCCCTATAACATAGCTCAATCAGCCTGTCCTCCACCTTTTTCTCTTTGGCTCCGGGAACTACCCTCATTGGCTCGGCCCTGAGCTCTGCTAATCTCCGACATAGCAGCCTTAGTTCACCCCATACCGAGCCAAAAGTGTGTTTCCCCCAATGGGATAGTGAGGCAGCCACACTATCAAGTTTTCGAGCTAATTCCTCCACTGACGCCATTGGCTGATCTATATTCCAAGCTTCCTCGACCATGTCCCGGAATCTGCCATCAGCCTCCCACATGCACTTGTACCGAAAGGGTTTCTTCAGAGTAATCTGTATGTTATTTGCTTCCAGCTCATTCATCGAGAGAATTGGGCTATGATCTGATTTCGCTGCAGTTAGATGCTCAACTGTGGCAAACGGAAACATATTAGAACAGCTTGAACATGCTAATGCTCGGTCTAGATGAACTCTGCAGTAGTGGTCCCCGGCCACTTTTTTCTCCCACGTCCAGTCTAGTCCCTTGTATCCCAGATCAGCCAGTTCGCACACATCGACAGCTTCTCTGAAACCAGTGATTTGGGAGCCATCTCTAGGATTCGATCCCATTTGCTCTTCGGGTCAGAGAATCTCGTTGAAGTCCCCAATACAAACCCAATGAAGTGTGCTTTCCCCACGCAGAAACTTCATCGTGTCCCAAGTTTTATACTGCGAGTTCCTTGTGGCCTCTCCATAAAAGCATGAAAGGCACCAGGGATCTCTTCCCTGTTCAACAATCACTGTATCAATGTGATATTGTGAAAAATTCTTTATTTCAAGATTTATGCCATGTTTCCAGAAAATACATAGGCCGCCACTGCATTCACTAGTAGCAACTACAAATCTTCCCGCAAAACCTAAAGTAGCTACCAAACCTTCCACTTGATCTTTAGCAAGCTAAGTTTCAACTAGACATAGGACCGACGGCGCACATGCCTCCACGAGATCGCGGAGCTCACTAACCGTCGCGGGATCGCCAATCCCGCGGTAGTTCCAACAGAGTGTTTTCATTGCTCCCAGTGACCCTCCGAATTGGAGGACCCAATACCATTGGATCGCTTTCGCTTGCGCTTGCAAACTCTTCCCCTTGCTTCCTTCTTTTGACCACCTGAACCCTCCCAGGCATTGTAGAGCCTTCCTGTGCACAAATCTGATAACCAAAGCCAACCACTCCCGTGAGACCACACACCAGCACAAGGCTATGGTAATCCCAGGATTAGAACACTACTAGACAGCCTGATGGAACATGCCTGCTAGGAAACAAGACAACACCCTGGTAATGAAGCAACGTTCATGGAGGAGTCGGAGAAAAACCAGCCGAATTGACGAGCAGATTGGCTGGAGATGATGTCGATCCACCTGCCGCATAGTGGAGGGGTTGGGCTGAACAAATTGTCTGTCGTTGGGGTCGAAATGGACCAATTTGCAGCCCAACGTGCGAACCCAAACCCAAAACGAGTGTGCTCGGTGTCCATCTTGAGTTATGGACGCATTTCAGACCCAAATTTGTGTCCGGATTGCGTCCATGTGGACACGAAACGAACGTGCCATGCATACTTTTGGTGTTTGCGGTGGCCCAACTACCAGCGTCAGCCATAGTCAATGTGGCCACCTAACTCGGGACCACATGGCAGCGTCTGGAAGCATCGCGGTCGTCGTCCTTTTTTATGCAAGCATGCGGGGGGTCTGACCTCATCCACTTCCTCTCCCCCCGTCCACATCTAGCCTGCCACGGGAAGGGGATAGGTTGTACATCCTAGTGCACCAGGTGTGCTAGCATTGGCAATGTCACCAGCCGCTCCCATATCCAGATGTCAGCCTGCCCATGATACATCTCCAACGTATCTATATTTTTTTTATTGTTCCATGCTGTTATATTATCCTTCTTGGATGTTTTAAAATCATTTTATATCATTTTTTGGTACTAACCTATTGACATAGTGCCCAGTGCCAGTTGTTGTTTTCTGCTTGTTTTTTTACATCGCAGGAAATCAATATCAAACGGAGTCCAAACACAGCAAAACTTTTTGTGGATTTTTTTGGACCAGAAGACATCCAGTCGGCCGAAGAAGTATCGGAGAGGGAGCCCGAGGGGGGCACAAGACACCCAGGCGCACCCAAGTGCGTTGTGCCCACCTCGGTGGCCTCCCACACCGCCTCTTTGCTCTATAAATACCCCAATATTCCAGAAACCCTAGGGGAGTTGACGAAAATCAATTCCAGCCGCGGCAAGTTCCAGAAACACCAGATCTAATCTAGACACCATCACAGAGAGGTTCATCATGTCCATTTCTGCCTCTCCGATGATGCATGAGTAGTTCTTTGTAGACCTATGGGTCCGTAGTTAGTAGCTTGATGGCTTCCTCTCTCTCTCTCTCTCTCTCTCTCTCTCTCTCTCTCTCTCGATTCTCAATACAATGGTCTCTTGGAGATCCATATGATGTAAGTCTTTTTGCGATGTGTTTGTTGGGATCCGATGAACTTTGAGTTTATGATCAGATCTATGTTTTTATCCATGAAAGTTATTTGAGTCTTCTTTGATCTCTTATATGCATGATTGATTATAGCCTCGTATTTCTTCTCCGATATTTGGGTTTTGTTTGGCAAACTTGATCTATTTATCTTGCAATGGGAAGAGGTGCTTTGTGATGGGTTCGATCTTACAGTGCTTGATCCCAGTGACAAAAGGGGAAACGGCACGTATGTATCGTTGCTATTAAGGATAACAAGATGGGGTCTATTTCTACATAAATAGATCTTGTCTACATCATGTATTCCCGTGCCATTCTTAGCAAATTTGCATGTGCCATCTCTAATTTTCAAAATAAATTTCTCTTTTGTGTGCTCGTACCGCTCGCGAGGCAGTGAGGGGTGGCCGGTGTTTTCCATGCTAGATGTGTTATTCTCACGATGAGTGTTTATTCACTTGTTGATGTCTACTACGCAACCTTCTTCTTGTAGACGTTGTTGGGCCTGCAAGTGCACATGTTTGTAGGACAGTAGCAAATTTCCCTCAAGTGGATGACCTAAGGTTTATCAATCCATAGGAGGCATAGGATGAAGATGGTCTCTCTCAAACAACCCTGCAACCAAATAACAAAGAGTCTCTTGTGTCCCCAACACACCCAATACAATGGTAAATTGTATAGGTGCACTAGTTCGGCGAAGAGATGGTGATACAAGTGCAAAATAGATAGTAGATAAAGGTATTTGTAATCTGAAATAATAAAAACAGCAAGGTAGGGAGCGATAAAAGTGAGCGTAAACGGTATTGCAATGATAGGAAACAAGGCCTAGGGTTCATACTTTCACTTGTGCAAGTTCTCTCAACAATAATAACATAGATAGATCATATAACAAGCCCTCAACATGCAACAAAGAGTCACTCCAAAGACACTAATAGCGGAGAACGAATGAAGAGATTATGGTAGGGTACGAAACCACCTCAAAGTTATTCTTTCGGATCAATCTATTCAAGAGTTCGTACTAGAATAACACCTTAAGACACAAATCAACGAAAACCCTAATGTCACCTAGATACTCCATTGTCACCTCAAGTATCCGTGGGCATGATTATATGATATGCATCACACAATCTCAGATTCATCTATTCAACCAACACAAAGTACTTCAAAGAGTGCCCCAAAGTTTCTAACAGAGATTCAAGAACGTGTGCCAACCCCTATGCATAGGTTCATGGGCGGAACCCGCAAGTTGGTCACCAAAACATACATCAAGAGGCACATGATATCCCATTGTCACCAAATATAAGCACGTCAAGACATACATCAAGTGTTCTCATAAAAGACTCAATCCGATAAGATAACTTCAAAGGGGAAACTCAATTCATCACAAGAGAGTAGATGGGGAGAAACATCATAAGATCCAACTACAATAGCAAAGCTCGGGATACATCGAGATCGTGCCATAGAGGGAACACGAGAGAGAACACGAGAGAGAGAGAGAGAGAGAGAGAGATCAAACACATAGCTACTGGTACATACCCTCAGCCCCGAGGGTGAACTACTCCCTCCTCGTCATGGATAGCGCCAGGATGATGAAGATGGCCACCGGTGATGGATCCCCCCTCCGGCAGGGTGCCGGGAAGGGCTCCCGAGAGGTTTTTGGTGGCTACTGAGGCTTGCGGCGGCGGAACTCCCGATATATCTTCCGTTCTGGAAGTTTTAGGGTACGTGAGTATATATGGGTGCAAGGGGTACGTCGGTGGACCTCCGGGGTGCTCACGAGGCAGGCGGGCGCGCCCTAGGGGGGTGGGCGCTCCCCCCACCCTCGTGGGCAGCCCGGGACTCCCCTGACATGCACCCCAAGTCTATCAAGTGGGTTTCCTTCCAAAATTAACTTCTCCAGTTGATTTCATTCCGTTTTGACTCCGTCTGATATTCCTTTTCCTCGAAACACTAAAATAGGCATAAAACAACAAATCTGGGCTGGGCCTCCGGCTAATAGGTTAGTCCCAAAAATAATATAAAAGTGGATAATAAAGCCCAATATTGCCTAAAACAGTAGATAAAGTAGCATGGAGCAATCAAAAATTATAGATACGTTGGAGACGTATCAAGCATCCCCAAGCTTAATTCTTGCTTGTCCTCGAGTAGGTAAATGATAAAAAGAGAATTTTTGATGCGGAGTAATACTTTGGCATAATTTCAATGTAAATATTCTTAATTGTAGCATGAATATTCAGATCCGAAAGATTCAAGACAAAAGTTCATATTGACATAAAAATAATAATACTTCAAGCATACTAACTAAGCAATTATGTCTTCTCAAAATAACATGGCCAAAGAAAGTTATCCCTACAAAATCATATAGTCTGGCTATGCTCCATCTTCCCCACACAAAATATTTAAATCATGCACAACCCCGATGACAAGCCAAGCAATTGTTTCATACTTTAATAATCTCAAACTCTTTCAACTTTCATGCAATACATGAGCGTGAGCCATGGACATAGCACTATATGTGGAATAGAATGGTGGTTGTGGAGAAGACAAAAGAGGAGAAGATAGTCTCACATCAACTAGGCGTATCAACGGGCTATGGAGATGCCCATTAATAGATATCAATGTGAGTGAGTAGGGATTGCCATGCAACGGATGCACTAGAGCTATAAGTATATGAAAGCTCAACAAAAGAAACTAAGTGGGTGTGCATCCAACTTGCTTGCTCACGAAGACCTAGGGCACTTTTGAGGAAGCCCGTCATTGGAATATACAAGCCAAGTTCTATAATAAAAAATTCCCACTAGTATATGAAAGTGACAACATAAGAGACTCTCTATCATGAAGATCACGGTGCTACTTTGAAGCACAAGTGTGGTAAAAGGATAGTAGCATTGTCCCTTCTCTCTTTTTCTCTCATTTTTTTGTTTTTTTTGTTTGGGCCTTTTCTCTTTTTTTATGGCCTCTTTTTTTTAATTTTTTGTCCGGAGTCTCATCCCGACTTATGGGGGAATCATAGTCTCCATCATCCTTTCCTCACTGGGACAATGCTCTAATAATGATGATCATTACACTTTTATTTTTCTTACAACTCAACAATTACAACTCGATACTTAGAACAAAATATGACTCTATATGAATGCCTCCGGCGATGTACCAGGATATGCAATGAATCAAGAGCGACATGTATGAAAATTATGAAGGTGGCCTTGCCACAAATACAATGTCAACTACATGTTCATGCAAAAAGCAATATGACAAAAGTAATGTGTGTCATATGAATGGAACGGTGGAAAGTTGCATGGCAATATATCTCGGAATTGCTATGGTAATGCCATAATAGGTAGGTATGGTGACTGTTTTGAGGAAGGTATATGGTGGGTGTATGGTACCAGCGAAAGTTGCGCGGCACAAGAGAGGCTAGCAATAATGGAAGGGTGAAAGGGTGCGTATAACCATGGACTCAACATTAATCAAAAGAAGTCATGCACTTGTTGCAAAAATTTAGAAGTCATCAAAAACCAAAGCACTATGCGCATGCTCCTAGGGGGATATATTGGTAGGAAAAGACCATCGCTCGTCCCCAACCGCCACTCATAAGGAAGACAATCAATAAATAAAATTGTGCTCCGACTTCATCACAAAGCGGTTCACCATATGTGCATGCTACGAGAATCACAAAGTTCAACACAAGAATTCTTTAAATTCATAATCACCCAACTAGCATCACTTTGATATTATCACCTCCATATCTCAAAACAATTATCAAGCATCAAACTTATCTTAGTATTCAACGCACTCAAAAGAAAGTTTCACATATCTTGAATACCAAGTATATTAATGTTAAGTAAATTACCATGCTATTAATGACTCTCAAAATAATCTAAGTGAAGAATGAGAGATCAATAGTTTCTTTAAAACAAATCCACCACCGTGCTCTAAAAGATATAAGTGAAGTACTAGAGCAAACGACAAACTACTCAAAAGATATAAGTGAAGCACATAAAATATTCTAGCAAATTCCAATTGGTGTATGGATCTCTCTCTCATTTAAGAATTTCAGATCTTGGTATTGTATTCAAGCAGCAAGCAAAACAAAATAAAATGACATTGCAAGGATATCACAACTCATGTGAAGAAGCAAAAACTTAGGTTCAACCGATACTAACCGATGATTGCCGAAGAAGAAAGGTGGGATGCCTACCGGGGCATCCCCAAGCTTAGATGCTTGATACTTCTTGAAATATTATTTTGGGGTGCCTTGGGCATCCCCAATCTTGAACTTTTGTGTCTCCTTAATTCCTCTCATATCATGGTTTCTCTTTTTATCAAAAGCTTCATTCACAACAAACTCAACAAGAGCTCGTGAGATAGGTTAGTATAAATCAATGCAAAACCTTATCATATTCTACTGTAACAAATAACTAAAATTATTATTCAACATTGAATACTAAATGCCTCTGTATATTTAATACTCCTATCCTCAAATAGAATCATTAAACAAGCAAACATATGCAAACAACGCAACCATAACAGCAATCTGCCAAAACAGTACAGTCTGTAAAGAATGCAAGAGTATCAATACTTCCCTGACTCCAAAAAATATGAACTAAAATTCCCACTGTAATAATTTTATCAGAGCTTAATATGCAAAAAGATTCAACGTTATACCATTCTCTGACTTTTCTAGGGAATTTTTGCAACAGCGGTAAACTTTCTGTTTTCAAACAGCAACATGTATAGTAGCAAAATAACCATGGCAAAGGCTATCCTTGACTTTTTTATTGAAACTAAAGATGAAAATCATTATTCTAACTAACAGAAAGCAAAAACTAACAAGATAAAATGACGCTCCAAGCAAAACACATATCATGTGGTGAATAAAAATATAGCTCCAAGTAAAGTTACCGATGAACGAAGACGAAAGAGGGGATGTCTTCCGGGGCATCCCCAAGCTTAGGCTCTTGGTTGTCCTTGAATATTACCTTGGGGTGCCTTGGGCATCCCCAAGCTTAGGCTCTTGCCACTCCTTATTCCATAGTCCATCTAATCTTTACCCAAAACTTGAAAACTTCAACCACACAAAACTCAAAACAAAACTCGTAAGCTCCGTTAGTATAAGAAAATAAAACCACCACTTAGGTACTGTAATGAACTCATTTTAAATTAATATTGGTGTAATATATACTGTATTCCAACATCTCTATGGTTCATACCACTTAATACTAGCCATAGATGCATCAAAATAAGCAAACAACACATAGAAAACAGAATCTGTCAAAAACAGAACAGTCTGTAGTAATCTGTATAAAACGTATACTCCTGAAACCCCAAAATTTATGAAATAAATTTCTGGACCTGAGAAATTTGTCTAATAATCATCTGCACAAAGAATAAACCTAAAAGCACTCTTCAGTAAAAAATGGCAGCTATTCTCGTGAGTGCTAAAGTTTCTGTTTTTCACAGCAAGATCACATAAACTTCACCCAAGTCTTCCCAAAGGTTCTACTTGGAATTTTATTGAAACAAAAGCTATAAAACATGATCAATACAGTAGCATAATCATGTGGACACACAAAAACAGTAAGGATAAATATTGGGTTGTCTCCCAACAAGCGCTTTTCTTTAATGCCTTTTTAGCTAGGCATGATGATGGCAATGATGCTCACATAGAAGATAAGAATTGAAATATAACGGGAGCATCATGAAGCATATGACTAGCACATTTAAGTCTAACCCACTTCTATGCATAGGGATCTTGTGAGCAAACAACTTATGGGAACAATAATCAACTAGCATAGGAAGGTACAACAAGCATAGCTTCAAGATTTTCAACACATAGGGAGGAAACTTGATATTATTGCAATTCCTACAAGCATATGTTCCTCCCTCATAATAATTTTCAGTAGCATCATGAATGAATTCAACAATATAAC
Organism: Triticum dicoccoides; assembly: GCF_002162155.2. Taxonomy (NCBI): domain Eukaryota; kingdom Viridiplantae; phylum Streptophyta; class Magnoliopsida; order Poales; family Poaceae; genus Triticum; species Triticum dicoccoides. Next base: position 433,658,921 of record NC_041389.1, on the reverse strand, counting down.
CAGCACCAAAATCATTCTTTTCATGATCTACAAGCATAGAAAATTTACTACTCTCAACATAAGCAAATTTCTTCTCATGAATAGTAGTGGGAGCAAACTCAACAAAATAACTATCATGTGATTGAAAATTAAGATCAAGATGACACGTTTCATGGTTATCATTTTTCTTTAAAGCATACGTGTCATCACAATAATCATCATAGATAGGAGGCATGCTTTCATCATAGTAATTTTGCTCATCAAAGCTTGGGGTACAAAAAATATCATCTTCATCAAACATAGCTTCCCCAAGCTTGTGGCTTTGCATATCATTAGTATCATGGATATTAAAGGAATTCATACTAACAACATTGCAATCATGCTCATAATTCACATATTTCATGCCAAGCATTCTATGTAATTCTTCTTCTAGCACTCGAGCACAATTTTCCTTTCCATCATTCTCACGAAAGATATTAAAAAGACGAAGCGTATGAGACAAACTAAACTCCATTTTTTTTGTAGTTTTCTTTTATAAACTAAACTAGTGATAAAACAAGAAACAAAAAGATTCGATTGCAAGATCTAAAGATATACCTTCAAGCACTCACCTCGCCAAAAAAAGAGCTTAGTTGACGGGGTGTGAGTACCCTTTACCTAGCCTCCCCGGCAATGGCGCCAGAAAATAGCTTGATGTCTACTACACAACATTCTTCTTGTAGACGTTGTTGGGCCTGCAAGTGCATAGGTTTGTAGGACAGTAGCAAATTTCCCTCAAGTGGATGACCTAAGGTTTATCAATCTGTAGGAGGCGTAGGATGAAGATGGTCTCTCTCAAATAACCCTGCAACCAAATAACAAAGAGTCTTTTGTGTCCCCAACACACCCAATACAATGGTAAATTGTATAGGTGCACTAGTTCGGCGAAGAGATGGTGATACAAGTGCAAAATAGATAGTAGATAAAGGTATTTGTAATCTGAAATAATAAAAACAGCAAGGTAGCAAGCGATAAAAGTGAGCGTAAACGGTATTGCAATGATAGGAAACAAGGCCTAGGGTTCATACTTTCACCTGTGCAAGTTCTCTCAACAATAATAACATAGATAGATCATATAACAAGCCCTCAACATGCAACAAAGAGTCACTCCAAAGACACTAATAGCGGAGAACAAACGAAGATATTATGGTAGGGTACGAAACCACCTCAAAGTTATTCTTTCGGATCAATCTATTCAAGAGTTCGTACTAGAATAACACCTTAAGACACAAATCAATCAAAACCCTAATGTCACCTAGATACTCCATTGTCACCTCAAGTATCTGTGGGCATGATTATACGATATGCATCACACAATCTCAGATTCATCTATTCAACCAACACAAAGTACTTCAAAGAGTGCCCCAAAGTTTCTACCGGAGAGTCAAGAACGTGTGCCAACCCCTATGCATAGGTTCATGGGCGGAACCCGCAAGTTGGTCACCAAAACATACATCAAGAGGCACATGATATCCCATTGTCACCACAGATAAGCACAGCAAGACATACATCAAGTGTTCTCTTAAAAGACTCAATCCGATAAGATAACTTCAAAGGGGAAACTCAATTCATCACAAGAGAGTAGAGGGGGAGAAACATCATAAGATCCAACTACAATAGCAAAGCTCGGGATACATCAAGATCGTGCCATAGATGGAACACGAGAGAGAACACGAGAGAGAGACAGATGAAACACATAGCTACTGGTACATACCCTCAACCCCGAGGGTGAACTACTCCCTCCTCGTCATGGATAGCGCCAGGATGATGAAGATGGCCACCGGTGATGGATCCCCCCTCCGGCAGGGTGCCGGGAAGGGCTCCCGAGAGGTTTTTGGTGGCTACAAAGGCTTGCAGCAACGGAACTCCCGATCTATCTTCGGTTCTTGAAGTTTTAGGGTACGTGAGTGTAACGCCCCGGATTCGATGCGCCAGGTGTCTACCAGTTATTCGCCGTTGTTGCCATGTCATTTGTTTGCGTGTTGCATTTTACCATGTCATCATGTGCATTTCATTTTGCATACGTGCTCGTGTCATGCATCCGAGCATTTTCCCCGTTGTCCGTTTTGCAATCCAGCACTCCTATGCCATCCGGCGTTCCCCTTTTGTCTCCTGTTGTGAGTGGGTGTTGAACTTTCTCGGAATGGCCTGAGGCTTACCAAGTGGCCTTGGTATAGCACCGGTAGACCGCCTGTCAAGTGTTGTGTCATTTGGAGGTCGTTTGATACTCCAACGGTTAACCAGGTAACCGCAAAACCCCCCTTTCTCTTTGCAGCCCAACACCCTTCCAAAGTGGCCCAAAACCCAGCAAACTCCCCTCCATGCTCTCGGTCGTTCGATCATGATCATGTGGGCGAAAACCGCTCCTCATTTGGACTCTCCTAGCTCCCTATGCCTATAAAAACGCCCTCCCCGTCCATTTTCGCAAACGAAACCCTAGCCCCGCTCCCCTCGCACGCCGGACATGTCCAACCCCGCCGGACATGTCCAGCTTCCATGTCGCGCCGGCCAATGGCAGGCCGACATGTCAGCAGCGCCGCTGCCCGCACCCAATCTTGCGCCGCCACCTCACCCACGCCTCCCTCTCTCTCTCCTCCCACCCGCGCGGCCCGCGGGACCCAAATCGGGCCCGCGCGAGCCCGCGCCGCTGCCGCCGTTCGGC
>NC_041389.1:433650629-433656032 GCF_002162155.2 Triticum dicoccoides | reverse complement strand
CGGCCCGCGCCTCCGCGCCCGACCCGCAGCTCCGCCTCCCCTCGCCGAAGCTTCGTGCTCCGCCGCCCTGCCCCGGGGCTCCGCCGCCCTTCCCCGCGGTCGCCGCCTCCGGCCGCGCCCGGCCCCGCGTCGAGCTCTGCCGCCCGCGCTCGCCGGCCGCCGCCCCGGCCTCCTCGCCGGCCGAGTGCGCCGCCCCCGTCGCCAGCCCCTCCTCCTGCCGGATCCGGTGCCCCTGCGTCGACCCCGGCCGAATCCGCCCATCTCCGGCGTCCCCCTCCTCTCCGGCATCTACTCCGGCGACCTCCCCGGCGATCCTCGAAAACCATGCGGACCGAAGGTTGACCCCGAAAATCCACCAAGTCCCGAAGTTATTTTGCATAATCATGCCATGTTCATCGCATCATAACTCTGCATTCGTAGCTCCGTTTCGTGCGTGTAATATGTCAAATTATTCGTGTCAACGAGTACTTCATTTCATTCCATTGCATCATGTTCATTTGAGTTCATCTTGATGCCTGAATCATCATTGCAAGAGTGCATGTTGCAGTTAATCTGCTGAAACTGTTATAACTTGCTCATTTGTCATTTTTGCCATGATTGATGTGTGCATCCTATGAGGTTGATGTCTACATGTGTTTCGATCTATGCCATGCCATCTTTACAGGGGTGTATGCCATGTATTTTTGTGATCAATGTGGTGACTAGCACAAGCATGTAAACTAGGCCTCGTGATGTTGCTGATTTCAATCCCTGTTCTGCTGTTATTTTTATGCCATGTAAACTTGATGCTACAGAGAGATCCATGCTTATTTTGAGATACTTCAATAAGGATGTTTTCTACATATGGTTATGAGATATCCATCCATGCCCCTGGTTGCATTTATAGCTTGCTGTAGATTGTTCATATCTTGCTCCAAATTTGCTAAATGATGTTGCTGTCAGCCTGATAACATGAAGTTCAATGTTGCCATGATTGTTGTTAGTGATCCATGCACCCTATGAACTTGCTATTGCCATTCTTAGCTTCATAATCATTTCTTCTTACTGTTGGTTGCCTTTTCATGCCATGTTTTGCTCTGTGGTGAGTGGTACAAGCTCATCAACATGCCTTCATAATTCTGTTCCTGCCATGTATGAATCTGTCATATAATTTGCCATGTTTACATGGGTGCCATCATATCTTTTGATCGTTTTTGGCTCTTGGTCAGTAAGGGACTTTTGTTCTATGAGTTTAGTAGATTCATTCCATGCCTTTGTTTGCCATGTTAAGTTCCTGTAACATGTTGTGTGATAGCTCTAAACATTGCAACCTGATGTTATTTCTGCTAAAGTCTGAAACTGTTAATATATGCAATCTTGCCATGTGTGTTTGAGCATGTTCTAGTGATTTCTGGAGATAGCTCAGTGTTCATGTTTTGTTATGCTCTACCTGTACTTCATGACCATGCCTTTTGTTTTCATGTTGAGTTGCTGTAGTATGTTGTTTTGATGCTTGCAATATGCCTAGTTGCTGTTTTGGACAGATTGTTGCTATATCATGTTTGGAGTGTATGTGTTGAACCGTTGCTCCGTTTTGAGTGTGCTCTATACGAACTTGCTTGATTTTGCATGTAGTTTCATATTTTCATGTTGCATCCTTGTTTTGAGGTGTTTGCTTAATGTTTGGGTGCATTTTGCATCAATGCCATGTTTAACTTGTTTTGCTCATATCTTCTAGACCGTAGCTCCGAACTAAATGAACTTTATATGTAACTTGACTAGAATCTCGTGTAGATCATCTTGGTGCATCTTAACTTGCTGTTTAACAACTTGAACATAAGGCTTATTCAGATCTGGACCAACTTCGAAATTTGCATAGGACTTACCGGAATTGTTATATGTTGTTTCCGGCCTCATTTAAACTTGCCTTGATGTGTTGCTCTTGTTTGCATCATCTCTTGCCATGAGTAGCTTCATGTAGTTTTGTCATGCATCATGCTTGTTGTGCATCATGCCTTGTTCATGTGTGGTGTGTTTACTATGTTGTGTGCTTCTTTTCGATAGTTCCTGTTTCGTTGCGATCGTGAGGATTCGTTCGTCTACGCTTGGTTCGGCTTCATCCGTTCATCTTCTTCATGGACTCGTTCTTCTTCCTTGCAGGATTTCAAGCAAGATGACCGCTACCCTGGATCTCACTACTATCATTGCTATGCTAGTTGTTTCGTTCTATCGCTATGCTGCGTTACCTATCTTTTGCTCATCAAGCCTCCCAAATTGCCATGAACCTCTAACCTTTGACACCTTTCCTATGCAAACCGTTGTTTGGCTATGTTACCGCTTTGCTCAGCCCTCTTATAGCGTTGCTAGTTGCAGGTGAAGTTGAAGATTTGCTCCATGGTGAACAGGATTATGTTATCACAATATCTCTTATATTATTAATGCATCTATATACTTGGTAAAGGGTGGAAGACTCAGCCTTATGCCTGGTGTTTTGTTCCACTCTTGCCACCCTAGTTTCCGTCATACCGGTTTTATGTTCCCGGATTTTGCGTTCCTTACGCGGTTGGGTGATTTATGGGACCCCCTTGACAGTTCGCTTTGAATAAAACTCCTCCAACAAGGCCCAACATTGGTTTTACCATTTGCCTCACCACCACCTACCTTTTCCCTTGGGAGTCGCCCTCTCGAGGGTCATCTTTATTTTAGCCCCCCCGGGCCAATGCTTGTCTAAGTGTTGGTCCAAACTGAGCGATGTCCGGCGCCCCTTGGGCAATCAGGGTCTATGCCAACCCGACGTCTTGCTCATCCGGTGTGCCCTGAGAACGAGATATGTGCAGCTCCTATCGGGATTTGTCGGCATAGCGGGAGGCTTTGCTGGTCTTGTTTTACCATTGTCGAAATGTCTTGTAAACCGGGATTCCGAGTCTGATCGGGTCTTCCTGGGAGAAGGTATATCCTTCGTTGATCGCGAGAGCTTACCATGGGCTAAGTTGGGACACCCCTGCAGGGTATAATCTTTCGAAAGCTGTGCCTGCGGTTATAGGCAGATGGGAATTTGTTAATGTCCGGTTGTAGATAACTTGACACCAGATCCGAATTAAAACGCATCAACCGACTGTGTAGCCGTGATGGTCTCTTTTTGGCAGAGTCCGGGAAGTGAACACAGTTTCTGTGTTATGATTGACGTAAGTAGGTGTTCAGGATCACTTCTTGATCATTGCTAGCTTCACGACCGTTCCGCTTGCTCTCTTCTCGCTCTTATTTGCGTATGTTAGCCACCATATATGCTTAGTCGCTGCTGCTACCTCACCACTTTACCCCTTCCTTTCCCTTTAAGCTTTGCTAGTCTTGATACCCATGGTAATGGGATTGCTGAGTCCTCGTGGCTCACAGATTATTACAACAACAGTTGCAGGTATAGGTTATGCGATGACCATGACGCGAGAGCGATGTTTGCTTGTTTCGGAGTTCTTCTTCTGCTTCCTCTTCGACCAGGGGATAGGTTCTAGGTCGGCAGCCTGGGCTAGCAGGGTGGATGTCGTTTGAGTTTCTGTTTGTGTTTCATCCGTAGTCGGATGATGCTCTAATGTATTGTGATGTTGTATTTGTGTGGCATTGTATGCCTCTTGTATGTATCCCCACCTATTATGTAATGTTGATGTAATGATATCCACCTTGCAAAGCGTTTCAATATGCGGTTGTATCCTTGGTGGGACCTTCGAGTCTCTTTAGGATAGTATCGCATATTGGGCGTGACAAGTTGGTATCAGAGCCTCGACCGACCCTAGGAGCCCCCCTTGATTGATCTGTAGTTTGGCCGTTGTCGAGTCTAGAAGAAAACCGTTTTCGGAGTCTAGTTATATCAGAGAGTAGGAATTCTTTTTACTCCTCAGTCCCTTCGTCGCTCTGGTAAGGAATCTTGACGTAGGTGTTTTGAATTACTCCTCTTCCCTTTCAAATTTTCTTTAGGATCACGCAGTTGGTTTTCCGATCGTTGGTTCTCAACTCTTTTGATCCGGTGCATTTCTCTTCAAGTTGACTCGAGCCTCTTCATCTTTGAGTTCAATCCTTAGTTGTTTTCTTTTCCCACCCGCCCACCCCTCTTCTTCTCGGAACCGGAGTCCGTAATCGAGTATCCATCCTACTCGTGTGAAGCCTTTGCTTTCTTTCAACCGGTGTTTTCTCTTCAAGTTATTCATCGGTTCTCCCTTCCAGTTGCCTGTGTTTTTCCCGCCCTCCCACCCTTTTTCTTCCCGGAGCCTGAGTCTCTTTCGAGCGTCAATTTCATTCGTGCGGAGTATCCTCAATTTTTCCTCCATTGTTTCAACCGGTGAATTCTCTTTTATTCGACATTCTTCATCTCTTTTCTGGTGGACTTAATTCAAGTTTTTCGGTGTTGATCATATTCTTTCCTCGACTCAAATGTTTTTCCCTTGCTCGTTCGCCTCTCGCCAGTTTATCCTTCCGGAGTGTTCAAGACATCTCAGGAGATTCGTCTGTGTTCCAATTAATTCGAGGTTGTCACTTCATTCAAATATTTCAATTGTTCCGGTGCATTGTCTATCTGTTCATCAATCCTTTACAACGGTGTTTTCTCTTCAGTGGGCCTTAACCCACAGGTCTTTTTCCAGGATCTTACCTGACTCTCCTAATTCCCCCGGAGTTATTCTCAATTCGATGCGCCAGGTGTCTGCCAGTTATTCGCCGTCGTTGCCATGTCATTTGTTTGCGTGTTGCATTTTATCATGTCATCATGTGCATTTCATTTTGCATACGTGTTCGTCTCATGCATCCGAGCATTTTCCCCGTTGTCCGTTTTGCAATCCGGCACTCGTATGCCCTCCGACGTTCCAATTTTGTCTCCTGTTGTGAGTGGGTGTTGAACTTTCTCGGAATGGCCCAAGGCTTGCGAAGTGGCCTTGGTATAGCACCGGTAGACCGCCTGTCAAGTTTCGTGTCATTTGGAGGTCGTTTGATACTCCAACGGTTAACCGGGTAACCGCAAAAACCCCCTTTCTCTATGCAGCCGAACACCCTTCCAAAGTGGCCCAAAACCCAGCAAACTCCCCTCCATGCTCTCGGTCGTTCGATCACGATCGTGTGGGCGAACACCGCTCCTCATTTGGACTCTCCTAGCTCCCTATGCCTATAAAAACACCCTCCCCGTCCATTTTCGCAAACGAAACCCTAGCCCCGCTCCCCTCACGCGCCGAACATGTCCACCCCGCCGGACATGTCCAGCTTCCACGTCGCGCCGGCCAATGGCAGGCCGACACGTCAGCAGCGCCGCCGCCCGCACCCAATCCTGCGCCGCCACCTCACCCGCGCCTCCCTCTCTCTCTCCTCCCACCCGCGCGGCCTGTGGGACCCAAATCGGGCCCGCGCGAGCCCGCGCCGCAGCCGCCGTTCGGCCCGCGCCTCCAC
>NC_041389.1:433614708-433650317 GCF_002162155.2 Triticum dicoccoides | reverse complement strand
GGCCCTGCGCCGAGCTCCGCCGCCCGCACTCGCCGGCCGCCGCCCCGGCCTCCTCACCGGCCGAGTGCGCCGCCCCCGTCGCCAGCCCCTCCTCCTGCCGGATCCGGTGCCCCTGCGTCGACCCCGACCGGATCCGCCCGTCTCCGGCGTCCCCCTCCTCTCCGGCATCTAATCCGGCGACCTCCCCGGCGATCCCCGAAAACCGTGCGGACCAAAGGTTGACCCCGAAAATCCACTAAGTCCCGAAGTTATTTTGCATAATCATGCCATGTTCATCGCATCATAACTCTGCATCCGTAGCTCCGTTTCGTGTGTGTAATATGTCAAATTGTTCATCTCAATGAGTACTTCATTTCATTCCATTGCATCATGTTCATTTGAGTTCATCTTAATGCCTGAATCATCGTTGCAAGAGTGCATGTTGCTGTTAATCTGCTGAAACTGTTATAACTTGCTCATTTGTCATTTTTGCCATGATTGATGTGTGAATCCTATGAGGTTGATGTCTACACGTGTTTTGATCTATGACATGCCATCTTTACAGGGGTGTATGCCATGTATTTTTGTGATCAATGTGGTGACTAGCACAAGCATGTAAACTAGGCCTCGTGATGTTGCTGATTTCAGTCCCTATTCTGCTATTATTTTTATGCCATGTAAACTTGATGCTACAGAGAGATCCATGCTTATTTTGAGATACTTCATTAAGGATGTTTTGTACATATGGTTATGAGCTATCCATCCATGCCCGTGGTTGCATTTATAGCTTGTTGTAGATTGTTCATATCTTGCTCCAAATTTGCTAAATGATGTTGCTGTCAGCCTGATAACATGAAGTTCAATGTTGCCATGATTGTTGTTAGTGATCCATGCACCCTATGAACTTGCTATTGCCATGCTTAGCTTAATAATCATGTCTTCTTACTGTTGGTTGCCTTGCCATGCCATGTTTTGCTCTGTGGTGAGTGGTACAAGCTCATCAACATGCCTTCATAATTCTGTTCCTGCCATGTATGAATCTGTCATATAATTTGCCATGTTTACATGGGTGCCATCATATCTTCTGATCCTTTTTGGCTCATGACAGAACTCCCGATCTATCTTCCGTTCTGGAAGTTTTAGGGTACTTGAGTATATATGGGTGCAAGGGGTACGTCGGTTGACCTCCAGGGCTCTCACGAGGCAGGGGGCGCGCCCTAGGGGGGTGGGCGCGCCCCCCACCCTCGTGTGCAGCCCGGGACTCCCCTTACGTGCACCCCAAGTCTATCAGGTGGGTTTCCTTCCAAAATTAACTTCTCCAGTTGATTTCGTTCCGTTTTGACTCCGTCTGATATTTCTTTTTCTCGAAACACTGAAATAGACATAAAACAACAAATCTGGGCTGGGCCTCCGGTTAATAGGTTAGTCCCAAAAATAATATAAAAGTGTATAATAAAGCCCAATATTGCCTAAAACAGTAGACAAAGTAGCATGGAGCAATCAAAAATTATAGATACGTTGGAGACGTATCACTTGTCATTGCATGAGAGTACGTCAAAGGTATTAGTGATGCCCAGTCCCGAAATGAAAAAATGAATTTACTTTATGTTGCCAAATAATAAATTCCTTGGGAAGTGTTGTATGGAGGGCACCCGTGGATACAATTAGCCATGGAAAGTGAAAGTATGGTGGAAAAAGGAATAACCTTTATTTTCTGTTTGGGAACTGCCTATGATGTACTCCCTCTGTTCCAAAATAGATTAGTCAACTTTGTACTAACTTGAGTACAAACTTGGTCATCTATTTTGGAACGGAGGGAGTATCTGGCATGGAAAGTATTGGGAACTCTAAGTCGTTTTTGTTGGTGGGAAAAGTATGCTTCCCAAAATGTTTTTATCTCTCAATTTTCGCTTTGAGCTCTAGCACCTCTACAAATCCCTACTTCCCTCTACGAAGGGCCTTTCTTTTACTTTATGTAATTTTTATTTTGAATTTGAGTCTCCATCTTCGCTTATAAAGCACCAACTAAGGGGCACTATGATCGTATTTGAGCATTGGGTGTAGCTAATATTCGAGTGTATTTCATGAATTGATCAATGATTGAGCATAATGGGCTAGGGATAACTTTTAGTGTTGATATTTTGAAAGACATGGTTGCTTGTTGATATGCTTGAGTATTAAAATCTTCATGTCAAAACTAGACTATTGCTTTGAACCATATAAAAGTCCAAATGTCCATGCTACAAAGAAAAGATTATGTGATGAACATGTTAGACAACATTCCACATAAAAAATTCTGTTTTTATCATTTACCTACTCGAGGACGAGCAAGGATTAAGCTTGGGGATGTTGATACGTCTCCAACGTATCTATAATTTTTGATTGTTACATGTTGTATTATCATACTTGGATGTTTTATAATCATTTTATAATCATTTTTTGGTACTAACCTATTGACATAGTGTCCAGTGCCAGTTGTTGTTTTCTACTTGTTTTTTACATCGCAGGAAATCAATATCAAACGGAGTCCAAACGCAGCGAAACTTTTTGTGGATTTTTGTTACCAGAAGACATCCAGTGGGCCAAAGAAGTACCGGAGAGGGAGCCCGAGGGGGGCACAAGACACCAGGGCGCGCCTGGGCCCCCAGGAGCGCCCAGGTGGGTTGTGCCCACCTCGGTGGCCTCCCGCACCACCTCTTTGCTCTATAAATACCCCAACATTCTAGAAACCCTAGGGGAGTCGACGAAAATCAATTCCAGCCACCGCAAGTTCCAGTAACACTAGATCCAATCTAGACACCATCACAGAGGGGTTCATCATGTCCATTGGTGCCTCTCCGATGACGCATGAGTAGCTACGTGTTCGTAGTTAGTAGCTAGATGGCTTCCTGTCTCTCTCTCTCTCTTAATTCTCAATACAATGGTCTCTAGGAGATCCATATGATGTAAGTCTTTTTGCAGTGTGTTTGTTGGGATCCGATGAACTTTGAGTTTATGATCAGATCTATGTTTTTATCCATGAAAGTTATTTGAGTCTACTTTGATATCGTATGTGCATGATTGATTATAGCCTCGTATTTCTTCTCCGATATTTGGGCTTTGTTTGGCCAACCTGATCTATTTATCTTGCAATGGGAAGGGGTGCTTTGTGATGGGTTCGATCTTACGGTGCTTGATCCCAGTGACAGAACGGGAAATGACACGTATACACTAGATGCATGCTGGATAGCGGTCGAAGTGTGGAGTAATAGTAGTAGATGCAAGCAGGATTCGGTCTACTAATCTTGGACCTGATGCCTATATAATGATCATTGCCTAGATATTGTCATGATTATTTGAAGTTCTATCAATTTCCCAACAGTAATTGTTTTCCCACCGTTTGCTATTTTTCTTGAGAGAAGCCACTAGTGAAACCTACGCCCCATGGGTCTCTTCTTTAATATATTTGCCTTCGCGGTCTATTTTCCTTCGCTTTTATTTTCAGTTCTACTAAACCAAAAATACAAAAATACCTTGCTGCACTTTATTTTATTTGCACTCCATTTATCCTATCTATTACAACTTTATCCCATCTACTCGCAAATTTCTGGCAATGTTACCCGAAAGGGATTGACAACCCCTTTAACACGTCAGGTTGCAAGTATTTGTTATTTGTGTGCAGGGGCTGTTTACGTTGTGTTGCGTGGTTCTCCAACTGGTTCGATAACCTTGATCTCATCACTGAGGGAAATACCTACTATCACTGTGCTGCATCATCCCTTCCTGATACGTCTCCAACGTATCTACTTTTCCAAACACTTTTGCCCTTGTTTTGGACTCTAACTTGCATGATTTGAATGCAACTAACCCGGACTGACGCTGTTTTCAGCAGAACTTCCATGGTGTTGTTTATTGTGCAGAAAACAAAAGTTCTCATAATGACCTGAAAATCCACGGAGATAACTTTTGGAAAATATAAAAAATACTGGCGAAAGAATCAAGGCCAGGGGGCCCACACCCTGTCCACGAGGGTGGGGGGCGCGCCCTCCCCCCTGGGCGCCCCCTGTCTTGTGGGCCCCCTGATGCTCCACCGACCTCAACTCCAACTCTACATATTCCGTTTCATGGAGAAAAAAATCAAAGAGAAAGTGTCATCGCGTTTTACGATATGGAGCCGCTGCCAAGCCCTAATCTCTCTCGGGAGGGCTGATCTGGAGTCCGTTCGGGGCTTCGGAGAGGGGGATTCGTCGCCGTCGTCATCATCAACCATCCTCCATCACCAATTTCATGATGCTCACCGCCGTGCGTGAGTAATTCTATCGTAGGCTTGCTGGACGGTGATGAGTTGGATGATATTTACCATGTAATCAAGTTAGTTTGGTTAGGGTTTGATCCCTAGTATCCGCTATGTTCTGAGATTGATGTTGCTATGACTTTGCTATGCTTAATGCTTGTCACTAGGGCCCGAGTGCCATGATTTCATATCTGGACCTATTATGTTTTCATGAATATATGTGAGTTCTTGATCCTATCTCGCAAGTCTACAGTCACCTATTATGTGTTATGATCCGACAACCCCAAAGTGACAATAATCGGGATACTTCTCGGTGATGACCATAGTTTGAGGAGTTCATGTATTCACTATGTGCTAATGCTTTGTTCCGGTTCTCTATTAAAAGGAGTCCTTAATATCCCTTAGTTTCCACTAGGACCCCACTACCACGGGAGGGTAGGACAAAAGATGTCATGCAAGTTCTTTTCCATAAGCACGTATGACTACATTCGGAATACATGCCTACATTACATTGATGAACTGGAGCTAGTTCTGTGTCACCCTATGTTATAGCTATTACATAAGGAATCGCATCCGACATAATTATCCATCACTGATCCAATGCCTACGAGCTTTTCACATACTGTGTTTCACTTATTTACTTTTCCGTTGCTACTGTTACAATTACTACAAAACTATTATCTTTACTTTTGCCACTATTACCATTACTATCATACTACTTTTCTACTAAATACTTTGCTGCAGATACTAAGTTATCCAGGTGTGGTTGAATTGACAACTCTACTGCTAATACTTAAGAATATTCTTTGGCTCCCCTTGTGTGGAATCAATAAATTTGGGTTGAATACTCTACCCTCGAAAGCTGTTGCGATCCCCTACACTTGTGGCTTATCAAGACAAATTTATGGCGCTGTTTCCGGGGAGCATAGCTCTATTCTTTGAGTCACTTGGGATTTATATCTGTTGATCACTATGAGGAACTTGAAAGACGAAAGAACTAAGATTTTTTCCTCAACTACGAGGGGAGGTAAGGAACTGTCATCTAGCTCTGCACTAGATTCTCCTTCTGTTTTGAGTAAGCTTGCGACACCTAAACTTGCTACTGCTATGAATTCTGATATGTCGCATGTTATTGATGATGCCACTTCTGCTATGCATGATACTTATGATGAAACTACTTCTGTGCGAGATACTACTTTGCCATTAGGTGAATTTCTTGATGAACAACTTGCTAGGGTTAGAGAGAATGAAATTATTGAAGATGCTATTATTGATGATAGTGATGATGAAAGTTCTCCGCCTAATTATGAATTACATGTTGTTCCTGAGGGTTATGTTATGGATGAGGAAGCTGCTAGAGCTAATTTTGCTTGCAAAGATAGATATGATCTTAAGAAGTTATTAGCTAAATGGAAGCAGCAATCTCTTAATGCTAGAATGAAACCTGACCCCGCTTTTGCTACTTCACCTATCTGTGTTACTGATAAGGATTATGAATTCTCTGTTGATCCTGAAATAGTTACTTTGGTTGAATCTAATCCTTTTTATGGCCTTGAATCTGAAACTGTTGTGGCACATCTTACCAAATTAAATGATATAGCCACCCAGTTTACTAATGATGAGAAGTCTCTCTATTATTATATCCTTAAGATATTTCCGTTCTCATTAAAGGGTGATGCTAAGACTTGGTTTAATTCTCTCGATCCTGGTTGTGTGCGTAGTCCCTAGGATATGATTTATTACTTCTCTGCTAAATATTTCCCTGCTCATAAGAAACAAGCTACCTTGCGGGAAATATATAATTTTGTGCAAATCAAAGAAGAGAGTATCCCACAAGCTTGGGGGAGGCTTCTCCGACAACTTAATGCTTTGCCTGATCATCCTCTTAAGAAAAATGAAATACTTGATATCTTTTATAATGGACTAACCGATGCTTCCAAGGACTACTTGGATAGTTGTGCTGGTTGTGTTTTCAGGGAAAGAACAGTCGACCAAGCTGAATTACTACTGAATAATATGTTGACTAATGCAAATAATTGGACTCTTCCTGAGCCAATTCCTGAGGCAATCCCTGAGCCAATTGAGCCAACTCCTGAGCTTATTCCTAAACCAACTCCGAAGAAGAGTGGTGTTCTATTTCTCAGTCCTGAAGATATGCAAGAGGCAAAGAAATCAATGAAAGAAAAAGGTATTAAAGCTGAAGATGTTAAGAATTTACCACCTACTGAAGAAATACATGGTCTTAATATACTGCCTATTGAAGAAACACATTGTCTTGATAACCCGACATAGGTAGTAAAGATAAATTCTCTCTATAGATATGATAAAGTTGAAATCCCGTCTACTAAACTTCATAGCCCATGCTTAGATGAATTCGATGACTTTATGGATAGACAAGGAAGTTTTAATGCTTATGTTGGTAGAGAATTAAAGAATAATGCTTTCGAGATAGGACACTTGAGTGATTGTATGGCTAGAGTTAAAGGTGAACTTAAACTCATTAGCAAATATGCTTCTATGGTTACCACTCAAGCTGAGCAAGTACTTAAAGCTCAAAGTGATTTGCTTGATGAATTAAATAATAAACATGATTTTGCTGTTAGAGTGGCTACTAGAACGGGTAGAATGACTCAAGAACCTTTGTATCCAGAAGGACACCCTAAGAGAATCGAGAAGGATTATCAGAGAAATAATTTAGAGGCATCCTTCCAAAAAGAAGAAAAAGAAAAACGATAGGACTTTGCACGCTTCTAGTGAAGCTGTTGTAGACACACCTGAGAATCCCAATGATATTTCTATTTCTGATGCTGAAACACAATCAGGTGATGAACATGAACCTAGTGCTAATGTTAATGATAATGTTCATGTTGATGCTCAACCTAGTAAAAATAATGATGTAGAGATTGAACCTACTGTTGATCTTGATAACCCACAATCAAAGAATCAACGTTATGATAAGTGAGACTTTGTTGCTAGGAAGCACGGTAGAGAAAGAGAACCATGGGTTCAGAAACCCATGCCCTTTCCTCCTAAACCATCCAAGACAAAGGATGATGAGGATTTTGAGCGCTTTGCTGAAATGATTAGACCTATCTTCTTGCGTATGCGCTTAGCTGATATGCTTAAATTAAATCCTTATGCTAAATATATGAAGGATATCATTACAAATAAAAGAAAGATACCGGAAGCTGAAATTTCCACCATGCTTGCAAATTACACTTTTAAGGGTGGAATACCAAAGAAACTTGGAGATCCAGGGGTACCAACCATACCATGCTCCATTAAAAGAAACTATGTTAAAACTGCTTTATGTGATCTTGGAGCCGGTGTTAGTGTTATGACTCTCTCTTTATATCATAGACTTGAATTGAATAAGATGAAACCTACTGAAATATCTTTGCAAATGGCTGATAAATCAACTGCTATACCTGTCGGTATTTGTGAGGATGTGCCTGTTGTGGTTGCAAATGTCACTATATTAACGAACTTTGTTATTCTTGATATTCCCGAGGACGATAGTATGTCGATTATCCTTGGTAGACCCTTTTTGAATACTGCAGGGGCTGTTATTGATTGCAACAAAGGCAATGTCACTTTTCATGTTAATGGTAATGAGCATACGATACACTTTCCGAGGAAACAATCTCAAGTTCATGGCATCAATTCTATTGGAAAAGTTCCAACTATCATTATTGGAGGTTTTGAATTTCCTCTTCCCACTGTCAAGAAAAAGTATGATATTGTTATTGTTGGGGACATTCATATCCCCGTTGAGGTAACTTAGTGTTATTCCAAATTTCTCCGGTTCCGTGTTATTCGGAATGAGTTTGTTAACAAGACTTGATCAACCTTGTTAGTGGATTCATTTGGATGATCATGAGATGGATGAAACTAGAAGGCACAACCTTCTGTACCCACTTTTTACTTTCTGTTATTTAGAATGAATAAAGCAAAAATAGTATTATCTGTTTGTTTTCTGAATTATCCGGGTAATAAAAAAATATCCCGAAAATAAAAGTGCTCCAAATGCCCTGCAAATTTAGTATGATTTTTTATGGAATATTTGAAGATTTTAGGCACTGAAAACACTACAGGAGGGGCAAGCACCTGGCCAGGAGGGTGGAGGGCGCACCCACACCCCTGGGCACACCCCCTGTCTCGTGGGCCCAAGGTGGCCCCCCTCCACTTATTCCTGCACCCACACACTCCATCTTCTTCCCAAAAAAATCCCCATCCAGCTCAAGCACGAGTTCTAGCTTATTTTGCTGCGATTTTCGATCTCCTTGCTCAAAGGTCCATTCAACAAACTGCTTTGGGAGATTGTTGCTTGGTATGTGACTCCTCCATTGGTCCAATTAGTTTTTGTTCTAGTGCTTTATTCATTGCAAATTTCTGCTGCATAGGTGACCTTGTTCTTGAGCTTGCATGTCAAATTTATGAGGTCCCAAGTAATTCTAATGCATGATATAGGCTCTAGGCACTTGTGGGAGTAGTTGCTACCAATCTTGTTTAGTTTGATTCACTTTTATTTTGAAGTTACTAAAATTTCAGAATTTTTCAGAAAAATAAATATGTCTAGGAGAATGTACCAAGGTGGTTCCTCTACAAAGAAAGGACCGAGGCGTGCTATGCGTGAGCAAGACGAAGAACCACCAAGGAATGCTGAAGTGCGAGCTTGTGAGTGGCCATCAGACGAGTTTATGGTCAAAGCAGACATCAAGGATGAATTTGACGCATATGTGCGTAATGCCGATATTGAGGACTTCTTACAAGATAAGTGTCCTCAATACTATCAATTGACTGATTCATTCGTAAGAAGGTTTAAATATAAATCTTCACGTAATTCTCAGAGTGTCCTGTTTGATATTTATGATAAATCTTACACCATGGACTTAGAAGATTTTACAACTGCCTGCAAACTCCCACAGTGGGGCAATGTTGTTGACCCCCACAGATCTGAATATAAAGACTTTCTTGCTAGTATTACTGTGGGAGAATCTAGGGATATAGCACAAGCTACCATAGGGAGCATTCATTTTCCTGCTATACACTATTTTGCTCTCTTCATTGGTAGATGCATTAACGGTAATGATGAAACATGTCACATGTGTGTCCCTGATCTTTGTGTCCTCAAGTGTGCTGTGTTAGGTAATAAAGATTACAGCTTGGGGCAATAGTTGCATGTAGGTTGCATAATAATGGCATGTCTGGAGATTTATTTGGAGGGATTTATGCGACCCATGTTGCTAATTATCTTGGTATAGCCCCACGAGAGGGGGATATGGAGTTTCTTCCTGCTTATTTAGATTATGATGCGATGGTCAAACATCATTTTCTTTTGAATAACGAACAATTCCTCCAGTATCAACTAATCTTTGACAGATGTAGCGCTGTCCATGTTACTCTCCCTGCTCCTTCCCTTTTTGATCACCAGGCAAAACAAAGACATGTTGTTACCAGGGAGGAGGCAGCTGAAAATGAGGGGAGAGCGGAGGCAGCTCGCCAACATGCCGCAGCTCAGGATGCATTTGCTGTCGCATCTCAGTACCACCCCAGTTATAACTACGGATATCAGCCAGGTTATCCTTGGCATTAGACCAACTTAGGCCAAAGGCCTAAGCTTGGGGGAGTACGCATTTCTTACCGACTTTACATTCATGTTCACACACTATTCTAGTTGTCGGTGCTCATACTCTTTCATTGTATTATCCATGCTAGCTTAATTTTATTTTTCTAGATTTCTTCTAGTGTGTTTGATAAACCTTAAGAAAAAACAAAAAACAACTTAGTTAGTTTAATTTCCATGCTTGTATTAGAATTAAAATGAAAACCCAAAAAGATTTCTCGTACTTCTTTTACTTGTTGGGAGCTTTCCCGTGTAAATAGTTTTATTTTCTTTTCCTTCCTTTGGGGGTCGAGAGTAGAAGAACATACTGAAAATGTTTACTGGCTCTCATATGCATGATTTTTGATTTAACTTAGAGCCCATATTACTTTGTCTTCTCTCTTGAGTTGAATGCTTGCAGATTCCAGCTTAGTCCGATGCACGTGCACTATTATTATTATACACATCGTTCGGTCGTGCAAGTGAAAGGCAATAATGACGATATATGATAGACTGATTGAGATGAGAAAAGATGGTATGAACTCGACCTCTCTTGTTTTTGTAAATATGATGAGTTCATCGTTCCTGATTCAGCCTATTATGAAGTAAACATATTTGCAATGACATTTAGAGATTATAGTTGCTTGTGCCATGCTTAATTAGCTATGAGTTATAATGGTTTGCCTTGTGCGCCAACATGCTATTAAAATGATTATGATGTGGTATGATGGGATGGTATCCTCTGAATGAATTGAGTGACTCGACTTGGCACATGTTCACGCACGTAGTTGAAACAAATCAGCATAGCCTTCACGATATTTATGTTCATGGTGGATTATATCCTACTTATGCTTGTACTCGGTGTGAATTAATTTTAATGCATGTTCATGACTGTTGTCGCTCTCTCGGTTGGTCGCTTCCCAGTCTTTTGCTAGCATTCACCTGTACTAAGCGGGAATACTGCTTGTGC
The DNA here is from genome assembly GCF_002162155.2 of Triticum dicoccoides. Lineage (NCBI taxonomy): Eukaryota > Viridiplantae > Streptophyta > Magnoliopsida > Poales > Poaceae > Triticum > Triticum dicoccoides. The sequence goes on along the minus strand of NC_041389.1, from coordinate 433,639,490 downwards.
ATCCAAACTCCATAAACCCCAAAGTTGTTCCATATGACTCCACCATACCTTCCTATATGCGGTATCTACCTGCCATTCCAAGTAAATTTGTATGTGCCAAACTCCAAACCTTCAAATGAAATTCTGTTTTGTATGCTCGAGTAGCTCATGTTTCAACTAGGGCTGTCTGTATCTTCCATGCTAGGTGGGTTATTCTCAAGAGGAGTGGACTCCGCTCCTCATTCACGAGAAAATGGCCGGTAACCGGGATGCCCAGTCCCATGATCCAAAAATATCAAAGCAAATTAAAATAATTAAACAAAACTCCCCCCGGACTGTTGTTAGTTGGAGGTACTCATTGTTTCGAGCAAGCCATGGATTGATGCTTGTTGGTGGTGGGGGAGTATAAACTTTTACCATTATGTTTGGGAACCGCATATAATGCATGTAGTATGGAAGATATTGCCATCTCATAGTTGTTGCGTTGATAGTGAAAGTATGCCGCTCAAAATGTTATTCATCTCTATTTTAAAATGAAGCTCTGGCACCTCTACAAATCCCTGCTTCCTTCTGTGAAGGTCCTATCTATTTACTTTTATGTTGAGTCGTCATCCCTCTTATTAAAAAGCACCCGCTGGAGAGCACACTGTCATTTGCATTCATTACTATTAGATTATATTGGGTATGACTTGACTGGATCTCTTTTACCATGAATTACAATGTTTAGTCAGTCCTTGATCTTTAAAGGTGCTTTGTATTTATGTTTTGCGGTCTTAGAAAGGGCTAGTGAGATACCATCTTGTTATATCATATTATGATTGTTTTGAGGAAGTGTTGTCATCTGAGTTTTAATATTATTGCTTGCTTGAAAGTGCGTTATATCGACTAGAGGGGGGGGGTGAATAGACGATTTTTATGAATTCTTCAATGAGGAATTTGCTGGTGAGGAAATTCCTAAATGAAGAACTACTAGCAGCAGAATAAGTACTCAGAAAGGAACATAATAGAACACAAGCATAGTCATCATGATGAAATGAAGACAAGCAAAGAGTACAGAAAGCGTAAGCACAGGATAACAAGGGAAGAAGACGGATAGACTGAAGAAATAGAGATGAGGAAATTGAGAAAGTCTTCAGTCAATGTCTTCAAACAGATATGAACAAGCACACAACAACATACATGAGGAAATGAAAGAGTTGAGGAAATAGAACCAGTAATCTCGGTGTAGACAATGATTTGGTAGACCAGTTCCAACTGCTGTCTCAGTTGTACATCTGGTTGGAGCGGCTGAGTATTTAAACTCGAGGAAACCCAGTCCCGGACACACAATCCTCACCGTATTCTCCTTGAGCTAAAGTCACACAGACCTCGCCCAATCACTCGTGGTAAGTCTTCAGGTGACTTCCGAACCTTCACAAACTCGTTCACTCGGCAATCCACTATTCCTCTTGGATGCTCTAGACCTTGACGCCTAACCGTCTGGAAGAAGCACAGTCTTCAAAGGAAACAAGCGTCGGATCCACGCAGGATCAATCTCTTCAGTGATGCTCAATCACTTGGGGTTTTGTAGGTTTGGGTTTGGGATTTCCTCACTTGATGATTTTCACTCAAAGTCCTCGGAGGATGGGTTGCTCTCAAATGACAAGTGTTAGTTTCTCTCGGAGCAGCCAACCAGCTAGTGGTTGTAGGGGGAGGCTATTTATAGCCGGGGAGCAGCCCGACATGATAAGACATAAATGCCCTTGTCTGATATGACCGTTAGGTGGGTAGATATTTTGGGACAGCTGTCGCGTAGCACATCAACGGTCGGAATTTTTAGGTTTGAATTCCTCAGGGCTATCATGTTCCTCACTTGGTAGGCAATCCGCACTGGCGAATTCCTAACTCTTCAGTCAGAACAAATTCCTCAGAGACCAGAAGAACTTCGTCTCTGTCACTGAAGAATGTGACTGAATTGTGCGAGATTTCCAATGGCTTCACTCGAAGGGATTGGTAGGTGTAGGATTTGAGTTGAGCATCACATGGAAATTTTTCCTTAGTATTTCCTCGACCCCCTTTAACAGTACGGTGTTTCCTATGACTCGAGAAAGAGAAAACGAAACTATGAAAACAAAAGTCTTCGTGCTTCATGTTCCTCGAATGAATACCAAGTCTTCAAGGTCATACCAATTTCTTCACTTTCAAAGTCTTCAGAAAGTCTTCAGAATTACAAAGTCTTTAGTCAAAGAACTTCGTTTTTAGGGGTCGACTTTCTCTGTAGATATCAAACTCCTCATAGACTTATAGACCTGTGTACACTCACAAACGCATCAGTCCCTTAACCTATAAGTCTTCAATACACCAAAATCACTAAGGGGCACTAGATGCACTTACAATCTCCCCCTTTTTGGTGATTGATGACAATATAGGTTAAGTTTTCAATGGGGATAATAATGTAGAGTGTAAAAACTGATATTGAGGAATTTGATTGCAAGATATAGAAGAACTCCCCGTGAAGGTGTGCATCGTGAGGAATTTGCTTTTGAAGCAATGCACACTTGAAGAGTATAATCATGGAGATCTCCCCCTTGGAATTCATACACACATTTGATATATAATATGAAGAATTTGAAATGCATGATGGAATATGGTGACTGATTTAATTCAGCATGCGTGCATTAACATTAATGAGGAATAAGCATGCAGAAGAACATAGCAAAAGTATCAAGCCACCATAGAGTTTAAGATTACAACTCGATCCAGCAAAGTCATCAGAAGAACGAGAGTTGTAACTTAGCAAAAAAACGCCCATATATATAGACCCGCTTGAAGACTAACTCAAATTCCCCCCCTTTGTCATCGAAGACCAAAAGGGTTGAAACTGAGGACTAACGCCCCTGAAGATTTTCATGATGATGGAGGAGCGCCAGCTTTGTCAGGGTCTTGAGTCGATGTAGGGCCTGCTGCAGTGTCGTCCAAATCCTCATTCTCGTCTGTAGCGCGTGATGAAGAATACGAGCTGGCCACCAAGGAAGGAACCTTGACCTTCTTGTATTTCTTCGATGGAGGTGCAGACCACTCAAAGTCTTCCTTGAAGCCCATTTGCTTCAAATCTTCTTCGCCATATAGATGTCACAGTATAGCCCAGGTGCGATCAAACACTTCATGGAGGTAGTAGTGGTTTTTCTTCACTGCATTGTGTGTAGAAGTCATGTTGTGAAGAGTAGAACCAAACTGACGCTTGACCCATTTGTGGTTTCGATCGACCTTCTGGTGAAGACTTATGAGCAATTCACGGTCAGCCATCACACGTGGAGCAGTAGCTTGAGGACTTGACTTTGGAGCATTGGCAGTAGAATCATGTGTGGCAGAGTCATCATTGGTGGAATAGGATGCAGCTTTGCGGAATTGACCATCCAATGGATGAATGCCTTCATCTATCACAGCAGGTGACTTGCCCTTATCATCAGATGAGGAAATGGTCCGCTTGAGGACTTCAATTGGGGGCAATTAGCTGCCATGGTTGAGAGTATCAGCCTTGTAGTTGAGTGAAGTCCTTGATCTGAGGAATCTCATGATCCAAGGTGCATAAGGCTTCAACTCAAACGGTGAAAGTGCAACATTCGCGAGAGTCCTCATGAAGAAATCATGGTAGTTGATAGGAATTCCATGTATGATGTTGAAGAGCATATTCTTCATCATCCCCACAATTTCTTCATATGAAGAATCATGTCCTTTGATTGGGCTGATAGTCTTCGTAGAATGTGGTAAATGGTTCTGGGCACATAAAGCAAATCCTTCATGAGGAATTTGGTCCTGTGATTTTGTCCTGGCTTCAGCGGCTTCATGAGCACTTGCATATAGTGATCTGTAAGTTCAGGTTCATCATACAGACAGCGAGCGCCTTCTGGTGGAGGGCTGATGGGCAAGGCACGAAGCAATTCAGTGGCTGGTGCCTTGTAGTGAGTGTGTTCTGTCATCCAGTCCAAGACCCAAGAGTTGACGTCAGCTGCGTTGCCTGTGATGTGCAAGGTTGCGTAGGACTGAAGAATGAGCTCTTCATTCCAGTCAACAATGTCAGTGCAGAAATTCAGCAAGCCTGCATCATGAAGCAGACTGAGAACCGGCATGAAGCATGGCATAGATTCCATATCCACGTGAGGAATGTGCTCATGATCGAAGACTTTGTCCTTGTCAAAAAGAACTGAGGAATAGAAGTTGGCCTAGCTGGCTGTCCAGAATCGCTTCCTTCTAAGACGAGCATTGTCATAGGGGTTGAATTCAGTGAAGAATACGTGCTCGCCGAAGAAATCATCAGCTTTGAATTTTGGCTTCTTGGAGAAGGGATTCATGGGCTTGGGCTGAGGAGTGTCAGTTATTTGCAGTATCACCTCAGGAATCGCAATCTCAGGTTCCTCATGTTGAGGAATTTCAGCTTCTTCTGTAGTGGCAGCCTAAGGCATCTGTTCTTCATTTACATTTTCATCAGCGCTAGTGGCTGGAATTTCCTCATTGACGGACGGGGTTACACGAGGTTCATCAGACTCCACTCGTACTTCTGTAGCGACTGGGGACTGAGGAACAGCTTGGAGAGGAGTGAACAGAGGAGAATTGGGGTGCTGACTTTTCCAGAAGTCATCATTCAGCACAGGAGTGGTACACCCAATGTCCACATCCTCATCTTCAAGTTCTTCAACACCTGCCTCTTCAGCAGTGAACTGATGCATAGGTGAGGAGATAACTGAAGTTGAAGGGAGCTTGTCCAGTTCAATTTCTTCGTCCAACTACTCTGTGGAAGTAGCAGATGAAGTTTCTTCATCAGATTCCTCGAGAATCTCATATTCTTCACCATAAGGAACAAGGTCCTTTGATGGCATTGAGGAGACTGGAACGGCATCAATTGGATTATCAATTGAACTGATCAGTGTCTTCATCTTCTTCGGAGCTGAAGAATTTGATGAAGTTGATGCCTTCCTTTTCTTCATCGCTGCACGTTCTGCAGCCTTGGTCTTCTTCACATCAAGAGCAGATGGAAGGATATGAGTTGGTGTAGGTGCAGGAGGTGCATTTTCTTTAGGCACAACTGTTGCAGTTGCCCTAGCTTGTTCACTTTCCTCAGGCGCATCACTAGTGGATGCCCTGGCAATATCATCAGCGGCTGGAATGGAGTCATCAGCCCTGGTATTCTCACTTTCTTCAGCAGCCATACTGACATCAGAAGTGCTGGCGTGTTCCTCAGTGGGCTGGGCAGATTCTTCAGCTTGAGGAATTTCAACATGCACTGGTGCAGTGGCAGTTGAAGAGAAAGTCTTCATCAGATTGACGAAATGAACTTTTGCGCCCTTCCAATCAGCATGATATCGATCGAATTCATCACTCAATTTCTTGATTTCAGCTTGTACAGAAATGAGTTCTTCAGGAGTGAGGGAGACGATATTGTCCTTAAGGTAGCGTTGTTTCTTGTACTATGATTTCTTCAGCCTTCTTCCTTCTTGGTACTTCCACTTCTCTTCTTCGATGAAGTGGGAGAGAACATGACTTTGACCAGGAGTGAGATTCATTTCCGGCAAAGGTGTAGTAGGGTCCTTGTGCCATAGGTCAATGAAGTCAAGGATCAACTTGGGATCCAAAAGTAGAAGCACGTTGCTGCCTTTGGCTCTAGCGGCCCTGGCTTGCCTGTCCCTGATGATTTCAGCGAGTTCTTCATCATCAGCTTCATCGTCATCAGACGGGATTTGAAAGGGAACCTGCTTCTTGTGAGGACTTGGGCGAAGGCCTCGTCCTGCAGTGGCCTTTTTCTTCAGCAGAGACGGTCCTGCTGAGGAACTTGGTGCAGCAGTGGAGCTAGTAGATGCTCCTGAGGCAATGGAGATGCCTTGAGTCCTTTGGCACGTGGCAAGATGCACAGGTGCCGAAGATTTTGTTGGAGCAGCCGAAGACTTTGTCGGAGGTGCTGAGGATTTTGGAGGAGGAGCAGACTGAGGAATTTTCCGTGAGGGCTTTGAAGATGCTGGCCGTGAGGGCATTTCTGAAGAGCTTGGCCATGAGGGCATTGACGGAGAAGCACTGGATTTGTGGGCAGGCTTCTTTGGCATAGCCTTCCTGGGCTTACTACCAGAGGCCTCAGCTGCGTGAGCAGCAGCAGCAGAATCTTCATTGAATTTCCTCACTGCCTCTTTTGCTTGCTTGGCTAGTTTGGCCTGGCGCCTAGCCCATTCAGCAGCATAGTCCTCATCACGCTTGAGGCTGGTGGGATATGTCAGTTGGCCAGGCCTCAATGGAGGTCTTGAGCATGGAGGGTTGATCACGAATTTCTTCATGTACTTGGGAGTAACATATCTGTACTCCCTCCATTCTCGTTCCCATCACCGTTCAATACGCTGTATGCGCACTTTGCGCTGATTCTTGTCCTCCTTGCCAAACTTGGCCTCATATGGAGTGCAATATCCAGCATATATATCCTCAGGGATTTCAAACGCTGTGTTGACCTCAGGCCTTTTTCCTCCCTTCTGTGGCTTCTTGCCGTCAGCCATTTTCTTCAGCTGAGGATTTACAACTGAAGTTTCTGAAGATGTATGCAACTTTTCTTCAAGGAACGCTGCAAATGAGTTAAGTTGATGAGAACCTAGTGATTCAGCAACGAACATTTTTGTACCTGTGAACAGAGTATAGTTGCGAGGAATTTGGAGAGGTCATATGCATTCTCAGAAGATTTTCAAAAGAATAGGTTTGAGGAATTTGACCGATGAGTCTTGAAGAATTTCACTAAGCGTTCTTTATCTTAGGTTCTAGAGTTGTACAGATTTGGAAATCCACACAATTGAGGAATCTTGAAGAAAATCATTGCTTAGAGAAACGAATCAAGAACAGATAACATGTGAGGTGTTTAGTGTGTGAAGATTTGAAGAATAAACACCTTTGAAGATTTTGTGGAAAACACATGAATCAAAGCGGGCAATAAAATTAACTTTTAATTACCTGAACTGAAGAACACGACAAACTGGGAAGTGTAGAAGTGAAGTTCGTCCGTTCAGATCTTCCACGCCCTAACTCGGCAGAGGAAGATGGCTACTGCGGCGGCGGAGTGAAGAAATCTGCAACCGGTGCGAGTACGACGACGACGAGGTCGAGGCAGTGAAGCTATTCGTCACCGGCGACGATGAAGTAGTGGCGGCGCTAGGGTTTGGGAAGCTCGAGCGGGAGAGAGAGGTCGAGCGGAGTAAAAGTGAAGTGAGGAGAAGACATGGGTATTTATAGCGGTAGTGAATAACTATGCGCCCGAGGATTTCGGACGAACATGCCCCTGGCTCTTCTCATTCACGTGACATGTGTCACCCACGTACTGTGAGGTGGTGATCGTGTAGGATCGTGGGTGAATAGATAAGTATTTGTCGTGAGAAGCGGAACGGTTTGAGCGGCAAAGCCGAAAATTTGGATAAGATAAGTTTTAATATTACCGTTCGCAATTTCTTCAGCTGTCAAGGACACAGTGAAGATTTTGAACGAGTTTCAAATCAGAACGCATATGAAGAATTTGTGAATAGACTGGGTTGAGTTTAGCATAAAGGGGAAGGGTCCGATCACATTCAATTAGCGGAAAAGTCAACTTGAAGAATTAGCAATAAGTGAATGCTGTAGAGGACATAAACTCATATATATATATTCAACTAAAGACAGATGGTGGAAGTAGTGAAGACATTGCAAGTTGAAGAATTTGAGAAACTGAGGAATTTCAAAAACGAAAAAAACTCAAATTTGAAGATTTTCAACTTTGGTTGGTGGCGTAACCCACCGTATAAGAAAGTTGGCTTCAAACACCGCATACAATTGTCGTAGGGCTCTGAGAGTCAATTTCTTCATTAATTTCTTCACACTTAGAGGGTTAGTCTTCATTGATTGAAGAAAAACGTTACTTCATGTGATGCGCATCTAAGTCATCAAGTCAGCATAAGTGTTAGGATGAGTGTCCTATTTCAGAGAACATTCGAAGATTCTAGGATATTTAGCTCACACCGCAACTTGCTAAATCTCTTCTCATCCAAGGGCTTAGTGAAAATATCGGCCAACTGATCTTCAGTTCTTGCATGGTAGATGGAGATATTGCCCTTCAACACATGATCACGAAGAAAATGATGACGAATCTGGATGTGCTTTGTCTTCGAGTGCTGAACTGGGTTGCGAGAAATCTTGATAGCACTCTCATTATCGCAGTAGAGAGGCACATTCTTCATGTTGATGCCATAGTCCTTGAGAGTTTGCTTCATCCATAATAATTGTGCATAGCATGATCCAGCAGCAATGTACTCAGCTTCTGCAGTGGAGAGAGATACGCAGTTCTGTTTCTTCGAGGACCAACAAACCAAAGATCGTCCGAGGAAATGGCATGTGCCTGACGTTGACTTGCGGTCCACGCGATCGCCAGCATAGTCAGAGTCTGAATATCCAACGAGATGAAATGAAGAGCCCTTGGGATACCATAATCCAAGTGTTGGTGTCTGAGCTAGATATGAAAGAATATGCTTCACAGCCTTATGGTGTGATTCCTTCGGTGTAGCTTGAAATCGGGCACACATGCAAACACTAAGCATAATATCTGGCCTAGATGCACATAAGTACAATAAAGATCCAATCATGGAGAGGTATACCTTTTGATCGAAGTCTTGACCATTTTCATCAGTGCATAGATGGCCATTTGTGGGCATTGGAATTTTGACCCCTTTGCAATCTTGCATGTCGAATTTCCTCAATACTTCTTTGAGGTATTTCTCCTGCGATATGAATATACCATTGCACTGTTGACGAATTTCAAGACCTAAGAAGAATTTCAACTCCCCCATCATAGACATTTGATATTATTCACTCATCATATAGGCAAATTCATCACTATAACGTTGGTGAGTACAGCCAAAAATAATATCATCAACATATATTTGGCACACAAACAATTCACCATCATAGGATTTAGTGAAAATAGTTGGATCGAGTGAACCGAGTTTGAAGCCATTCTTCACGAAGAATTCCTTCAACGTGTCATACCACGCCCGAGGGGCTTGCTTGAGGCCATACAGGGCCTTGTTGAGTCTGTAGACTTTGTCGGGATTCTTTGGATCTTCAAAACCTGGGGGCTAAGCAACATATACTTCTTCCTCAATCTTACCATTGAGGAATGCAATTTTCACATCCAATTGTTGTAAGATAATATTATGATGGTTAGCGTAAGCAAGTAATATGTGAATAGCCTCAATTCTAGCAACAGGTGCAAAAGTTTCATCGAAATCAATTCCTTCAACCTGTGTGTAGCCTTGAGCTACAAGCCGTGCCTTATTCCTCACCACAAGGCCATTTTCATCTTGCTTGTTGCGGTAGATCCACTTTGTGCCAATGATGTTGTGCTTGTGAGGATCTGGTCATTTGACCAGTTCCCAGACATTGTTGAGCTCAAACTGATGTAATTCTTCTTGCATAGCCTGAATCCACTCAGTCTCCAGAAATGCTTCATCTACCTTAGTGGGCTCTATGATAGAGACAAAAGCAAAGTGCCCACAAAAGTTAGATAAATGTGAAGATTTTGAGCGAGTGAGAGGACCTGGTGCTTCAATGTCATCAATGATCTTCTCAATTTGCACTTCACTAGAGATGCGAGGATGAGTGGGTTTTCTTCGAGGAATTTGATCAGCATTCCCTTCAGGAGCATTTTCTTCAGCACCATTTTCTTCAGGTGTGTCAGCTCGGTAATCATCACGACCAGGAATGAATTCTTCAACAGATTCTTCGGTAGGAATGACATCCTCAGTAGCCTTAAACTTGATAGAATCTTCAGGTGCAGGTTCATCTATCACAGAAGGTAGGTGCTCTCTTTGCGAGCCACTAGTTTCATCAAACCGCACATCTACAGTTTCAACAACTTTGTGAAGAACGTTGTTGAAGACTCTGTTGGTGTGCGAGTCCTTTCCATAACCAAGCATAAAACCTTCATGTGCTTTCGGTGAGAATTTAGATGTGTGATGAGGATCTCTAATCCAACATTTTGCACCGAAAACTTTGAAATAACTCACATTTGGCCTTTTTTCAGTGAGGAGTTCATAAGCAGTTTTCTTGAAGAATTTGTGAAGATATACCCTGTTGATGACGTGGCACACAGTATCAGTTGCCTCAATCCAGAAGTGACGAGGCGTCTTGTATTCATCAAGCATAGTGTGAGCCATTTCAGCGAGGGTTCTGTTCTTGCGCTCCACGATGCCATTCTGCTGAGGAGTATAAGGAGCAGATAACTCATGAGTAATACCGAGTTCATCAAGATAGTCATCAAGACCGGAATTCTTGAATTCAGTTCCATTGTCAGTTCTAATGTGCTTGATCTTCACATCAAAGTTGTTTGAAGCCCTCGAGGAAAATCGTTTGAAGATTTCCTGCACTTCATGTTTGTAAGTGACAATGTGTACCCATGTGTAACGAGAATAGTCATCAACAATAACAAAGCCATATAGAGATGTATCATTTGAAACAGTAGAATAATGATTAGGACCAAAAAGATCCATGTGAAGCAATTCAAATGGTCGAGTGGTGGTCATGATAGTCTTCACTGGATGCTTGTCCTTTGTCATCTTTCCAGCTTCACAAGCTCCGCATAAATGATCCTTGAGGAATTTGACATTTTCAATGCCAATGACGTGCTTCTTCTTCGCAAGCATGTTCAGATTCCTCATGCCAGCATGACCAAGTCATCGATGCCATAGCCAGCCTTCTGAAGCTTTTGCTAGTAAGCACACGGCTGGTTGTGGTCCTGTAGAGAAATCAACAATATACAAATCTCCTCCCTAAAGCCTTCAAAGACTTTGGAATGGTCAGCTTCCATGATCACAACACAACGATATCTTCCAAAGACAACTACCATATCGAGATCACAAAGCATTGAGACAGACATGAGGTTGTATCCTAAGGACTCGACAAAGATGACTTTGTCCATGTGTCGATCCTTTGAGATCACAACCTTACCTAGACCCAATACCTGACTCTTGACTTTGTCCGCGAAGATGATATGCTTCAGATGTGAAGGTGATAAAGGAGCATCCATCAATAGATTCTTGTCACCCGTCATGTGATTTGTACATCCACTATCGAGGACCCACTCGTTTGCTTTGGGCTGATCATCCTCCAGATGAATTAGTGCATCTTACGAACTCATATACTTCATCAGTGAAGAATATGACGTCAAATTCATCAGTTCAATTTCATCACACAATAGCACAGATAAAACAGTATGAGGATGTGAGAAATGAAATTTCATTTCTTCATGATTAGCCTGCGTCCTTTCAGGCATTGTTCAGGTATCTAGCAAATTCTTCAGACGATTTAAGCACATATGGAGACCTGACCCTGCATAAGAGATTAGTTCTTTTTCTTCACCACCCACATCTGAAGGGGTGGCAAAGAATTCATCACTCTGCGAGCACCATATGAGAAAGGTGGCATAGAAGCTAGTCCACTTCGTTTCACATAAGAGGGGTTAGGTTAAGCATATGAATAAGCAGAGAAATTCTTCGAGGACTTATGAACATAATGATTTGATGAATAATGCGCATATTCATAGGCCTTAGCTCTACCCTGCGAAACAGAAGGGTTAGCACGATGATGATCATACGAGGACTTTGATCCACTTGAGGAATTTGATCCATGTGAAGAATTAGGTCCATATGAAGAATTTAATCTGGGGTTCCTGTTCTTCACAGGTGGTGTCATGAGGACATTCATCTGAAGACTTTCAACATAACTTTTGGGAACCCAGATTTTCTTCATAGGTGAACCGTTCCTGCAGTTAGTGCCAACATATCTAGCAAATACTTCACCATTCTGATTTTTGAACAGTTTATAGTTGGAGTCAAAAGACTCATCAGAAGAATGAGAAGATTCACATGTAAAGCCAGATAGGTTAGATGGATCAACTGGAGGTCCCTTTGCAGCAACCCATGAGGTTTTGGGGTACTGCTCAGGCTTCCAATATGTTCCATCAGCATTGAGTTTCCGTTCAAAGGCAATACCCTCTTTCCTAGGGTTTCTATTGAGGATCTGCTTTTTGAGCACATCACACAGAATCTGGTGCCCTTAGAGGCTTTTGTACATGCCTGTCGTGTACAATTCCTTCAGCTCTGCATCATTAGTAGTACTAGCAATGTCCTCAGATGAGAAATTAGTGATAGCAGAGACAGGTGAAGAATTTGTAACATTTGAAACATTTGAACATTCAGGTGAAGAATTAGCAGATTCACATTCAATGCACTTTAAACATGGAGGAACAAATTCTTCCTGAGTAGCGCTGATTTGTTGAGCAAGTAATGAATCGCTCTCCTTCTGAAGATCTTCATAACACACTCTTAGCTTCTCATGATCTTGCTTTCTTTGAAGAAATTCAAGAGAAAGCTTCTTGTGATCAGATAAGAGAGCGTTATGATGACCTTGGAGGTCGACAAACTTGGAAGGGAGTCCCTGAAGACTTTCAGCCAAGGCTTTTGATTGACCCATTTCTTCACCCAACATATCATCGCTCTTATTTAGCATGTATTGAACTTTTTCCAAAGCTCTTTGTTGTTTAGTGGCAAGGGAAGCAAGTTTAACATAGCTAGGTCCAAATTCATCGTCAAATTCATCATCACTAGGCTCGGATAGGTAGCATTCGGTTACCTTGGCACTGTTTGCCATAAGGCAGGGGTTGGACGATGATGATTCTGGTTCGAATGTCATCTCTTTGAGAGATTCCTTGTAATCCTCAAACCAAGGATCATGACGAGTTCGATGTCCATCATAGACCTCGGAGAGACAGTCCCAGATTAGCTTCGCGTGATTGAGATGCATGACGTTCCTAAACTGATTTCGGGACAGACTTGAGCAGATGACATCCTTCGCTCTTAGGTTAAGTAGAGTGTACTTGCGAATGTCATCAGCTTCAACCATCTTGCATAGATCGGTAAGACTGATCTCGGTGACGGTCCACAGTTTGCTGTCCATAGCCATGAGTCGCTTCTTCATCATGGCCTTCCACCGAGGATACTCATGACTGTCAAAGATGGGGCAGGAAACATTCCTCGATCCTGCAGTCGACGTAACAAGAACTCCAGGTGGTTAAACCAAAATCACACAGAACAAGGGAGTACCTCGCTCAGATACCAATTGAAAGTGCGTTATATCGACTAGAGGGGGGGTGAATAGGCGATTTTTATGAATTCTTCACTTAGGAATTTGCTGGTGAGGAAATTCCTAAATGAAGAACTACTAGCAGCGGAATAAGTACTTAGAAAGGAACATAACAGAACACAAGCAAAGTCATCATGATGAAATGAAGACAAGCAAAGAGTACAGAAAGCGTAAGCACAGGATAACAAGGGAAGAAGACGGACAGACTGAAGAAATAGAGATGAGGAAATTGAGAAAGTCTTTAGTTAATGTCTTCAAACAGATATGAACAAGCACACAACAACATACATGAGGAAATGAAAGAGTTGAGGAAATAGAACCAGTAATCTCGGTGTAGACAATGATTTGGTAGACCAGTTCCAACTACTGTCTCAGTTGTACATCTGGTTGGAGCGGCTGAGTATTTAAACTCGAGGACACCCAGTCCCGGACACACAGTCCTCACCGTATTCTCCTTGAGCTAAAGTCACACAGACCTCGCCCAATCACTCGTGGTAAGTCTTCAGGTGACTTCCGAACCTTCACAAACTCGGTCACTCGGCAATCCACAATTCCTCTTGGATGCTCTAGACCTTGACGCCTAACCGTCTGAAGAAGCACATTCTTCAAAGGAAACAAGCGTCGGATCCACGCAGGATCAATCTCTTCAGTGATGCTCAATCACTTGGGGTTTTGTAGGTTTGGGTTTGGGATTTCCTCACTTGATGATTTTCACTCAAAGTCCTCGGAGGATGGGTTGCTCTCAAATGACGAGTGTCAGTTTCTCTCAGAGTAGCCAACCAGCTAGTGGTTGTAGGGGGCGGCTATTTATAGCCGGGGAGCAGCCCGACATGATAAGACATAAATGCCCTTGTCTGATATGACCGTTAGGTGGGTAGATATTTTAGGACAGCTGGCGCGTAGCACAGCAATGGTCGGAATTTTTAGGTTTGAATTCCTCAGGGCTATCATATTCCTCACTTGGTAGGCAATCGGCACTGGGGAATTCCTAACTCTTCAGTCAGAACAAATTCCTCAAAGACCAGAAGAACTTCGTCTCTATCACTGAAGAATGTGGCCGAACTGTGCGCGATTTCCAATGGCTTCACTCGAAGGGATTGGTAGGTGTAGGATTTGAGTTGAGCATCACATGGAAATTTTTCCTTAGTATTTCCTCGACCCCCTTTAATAGTACGGTGTTTCCTATGACTCAAGAAATAGAAAATGAAACTATGAAAACAAAAGTCTTCGCGCTTCATGTTCCTCGAATGAATACCAAGTCTTCAAGGTCACACCAATTTCTTCACTTTCAAAGTCTTCAGAAAGTCTTCAGAATTACAAAGTCTTCAGTCGAAGAACTTCATTTTTAGGGGTCGACTTTCTCTGTAGATATCAAACTCCTCATAGACTTATAGACCTGTGTACACTCACAAACACATCAGTCCCTTAACCTATAAGTCTTCAATACACCAAAATCACTAAGGGGCACTAGATGCACTTACATCACTAGCTAATTATGTCATTGATATGAGTAAATGTGAGACCTAAGTGTTATTGTGAGTATGGTTAGTTCATAATCTTTGCTGAAAACCTGAATGCTGGCTTTAAATATTTGAAACAACAAGAGCAAACCAAGTTTGTAAACGTTTTTCTTTATCACTTTCAGTTTATCAACTGAATTGCTTGAGGACAAGCAAAGGTTTAAACTTGGGGGAGTTCATACGTCTCCAACGTATCTACTTTTCCAAACACTTTTTCCCTTGTTTGGACTCTAACTTGCATGATTTGAATGAAACTAACCCGGACTGGCGCTGTTTTCAGCAGAACTGCCATGGTGTTGTTTATTGTGCAGAAAACAAAAGTTCTTGGAATGACCTGAAAATCCACGGAGATAACTTTTGGAAAAATATAAAAAATACTGGCGAAAGAATCAAGGCCAGGGGGCCCACACCCTGTCCACGAGGGTGGGGGCGCGCCCTCCCCCTAGGCATGCCCCCTGTCTTGTGGGCCCCCTGATGCTCCACCGACCTCAACTCCAACTCTATATATTCTGTTCCGCGGAGAAAAAATCAGAGAGAAAGTTTCATCGCATTTTACGATACGGAGCCGCCGCCAAGCCCTAATCTCTCACGGGAGGGCTGATCTGGAGTCCGTTTGGGGCTCCGGAGAGGGGGATTCATCACTGTCGTCATCATCAACCATCCTCCATCACCAATTTCATGATGCTCACCCCCGTGCGTGAGTAATTCCATCGTAGGCTTGCTGGACGGTGATGGGTTGGATGAGATTTACCATGTAATCAAGTTAGTTTTGTTAGGGTTTGATCCCTAGTATCCACTATGTTCTGAGATTGATGTTGCTATGACTTTGCTATGCTTAATGCTTGTCACTAGGGCCCGAGTGCCATGATTTCAGATCTGAACCTATTATGTTTTCATGAACATATGTGAGTTCTTGATCCTATCTTGCAAGTCTATAGTCACCTATTATGTGTTATGATCCGACAACCCCGAAGTGACAATAATCGGGATACTTCTCGGTGATGACCATAGTTTGAGGAGTTCATGTATTCACTATGTGCTAATGCTTTTTTCCGGTTCTCTATTAAAAGGAGGCCTTAATATCCCTTAGTTTCCACTAGCACCCCGCTTCCACGGGAGGGTAGGACAAAAGATGCCATGCAAGTTCTTTACCATAAGCATGTATGACTATATTCGGAACACATGCCTACATTACATTGATGAACTGGAGCTAGTTCTGTGTCACCCTATGTTATAACTATTATATGAGGAATCGGATCCGACATAATTATCCATCACTGATCCAATGCCTACGAGCTTTTCACATACTGTGTTTCGCTTATTTAGTTTTCCGTTGCTACTATTACAATTACTACAAAACTATTATCTTTACTTTTGCCACTATTATCATTACTATCATACTACTTTGCTACTAAATACTTTGCTGCAGATACTAAGTTATCCAGGTGTGGTTGAATTGACAACTCAACTGCTAATACTTAAGAATATTATTTGGCTCCCCTTGTGTCGAATCAATAAATTTGGGTTGCATACTCTACCCTCGAAAGCTGTTGCGATCCCCTACACTTGTGGGTTATCACTTCCTCTTTGGGGAAATACCGACGTAGTTCTAGCAGACATCAACCCACGACTGGCATCTGGCCCCGCACCACATCCCAGTGCCAACGGTGCCGCAGTCACCATGGGCGCACTCCAAGGAGGTTCGTAGGCGCCGCGAGCTCTTGATGCCTAAGAGCGGCTGCTCAACCCCGCCATCCACCCGCGCCACCAAAAGGTCAAGCCAGAGGAGGAGGAGGCCTACCAAGCCACACTTGAGGCAGCAACGCAGCACGCCCTAGAGGAGAACAGGCACGACGAGGACACGCACTGGGAGGGCCTGGAGGAGCTCACAACATCGATGGATGGGGACTGCGTCATCCCCCAGTAACCGCCACCGCTGGCGCTCCCCGAGCCCAAGGTCGAGCCGCCGCCCACGGAGCGCGAGCCGAAGGGGTACCAGTGGACCGGCCAGCTCCGCGAGTGGGTCCGTGCATCGCTTGTGTGGCTGGGTGCGGCGCCGGAGCAAAAGGCAGTGTACCTCCAACAATGGAAGGCCCGCTGACGGTGTCCTGGACTAGGGGCTGCTAACCTAGTTGGCCCGTAGTCCTCAGGCTGGGCCAGTGGGCCCTTATTCTCAGTAAGATGGACTCTGGAAGCTACACGCTTGGAACGTGATCAAGGCTATGAAGGAAATATGCCCTAGAGGCAATAATAAAGTTGTTATTTATATTTCCTTATTTCATGATAAATGTTTACTATTCATGCTAGAATTGTATTAACCAAAAACTTAGTACATGTGTGAATACATAGACAAAACATAGTGTCCCTAGTGTGCCTCTACTTGACTAGCTCGTTAATCAAAGATGGTTATGTTTCCTAACCATAGACATGTGTTGTCATTTGATGAACGGGATCACATCATTAGGAGAATGATGTGATGGACAAGACCCATTCATTAGCTTAGCATTATGATCGATATAGTTTCATTGCTACTGCTTTCTTCATGACTTATACATGTTCCTCAGACTATGAGATTATGCAACTCCCGTATACTGGAGGAACACCTTATGTGCTATCAAACATCACAACATAATTGGGTGATTATAAATATGCTCTACAGGTGTCTCTAAAGGTGTTTGTTGGGTTGGCATAGATCGAGATTAGGATTTGTCACTCCGTATATCAGAGAGGTATCTCTGGGCCCTCTTGGTAATGCTCATCCCTATAAGCCTTGCAAGCAATGTGACTAATGAGTTAGTTGCACGTTGAATCATTACGGAATGAGTAAAGAGACTTGCCGATAACAAGATTGAACTAGGTATGATGATACCGACGATCAAATCTCGGGCAAGTAACATACCGATGACAAAGGGAACAACGTATGTTGTTATGCGGTTTGACCGATAAAGATCTTCTTGGAATATATAGGAGCCAATATGACCATCCAGGTTCCTCTATTGTTTATTGATCATAGATGTGTCTCGATCATGTCTACATAGTTCTCGAACCCGTAGGGTCTGCATGCTTAACATTCGATGACGATTTGTATTATGAGTTATGTGTTTTTGATGACCAAAGTTTGTTCGGAGTCCCGGATGAGATCATGGACGTGGCGAGGAGTCTCAAAATGGTCGACAAATAAAGATTGATATATTGGAAGGCTATGTTCGGACACCGGAAAGGTTTCGGAAAGGTTGGGGCATTTTTCGGAGTACCGGGAGGTTACGGAACCCCCCGGGGGTTAATGGGCCTTACGGGATTTAGTGGAAAAGGAGAGGAGGGCCACAGGGTGCCCCCCATGGCTGGTCCAAATTGGACTAGGAGGGGGCGGCGCCCCCCCCCCCCTCTTTCCCTCTCTCCCTCTCTTGGAAAAAGAAGGGGACTCCAACTAGGATTGGGAATCCTAGTTGGAATCCCCCTATAGGCACGCCCCTCCTAGGCTGGCCTCCTCCTCCCCCTCCTTTATATACGAGGACAGAGGGGCACCCCAAAGCACAATAGTTTTTCTCTTAGTCTTGTGCGGTGCCCCCCTCCACAGTTTAACACCTCAGTCATATCGTCGTAGTGCTTAGGCGAAGCCCTGTGCCGGTAACATCATCAACACTGTCGCCACGCCGTCTTGCTAATGGGACTCTCCCTCGTCCTCAACTGGATCAAGATCTCGAGGGACGTCATCATGCTGAACGTCTGCTGAACACGGAGGTGCCGTATGTTCGGTACTTGGATCGGTTGGATCGTGAAGACGTTGAACTACATCAACCGCGTTACTAAATGCTTCCGCTTTTGATCTGCGAGGGTACGTGGACACACTCTCCCGTCTCGTTGCTATGCATCTCATAGATAGATCTTGCGTGATCGTAAGATTTTTTTGAATTACTACGTTCCCCAACAGTGGCATCTGAGCCAGGTCTATGCATAGATGTTATTTGCACGAGTAGAACTCAAAGAGTTGTGGGCGATAATAGTCATACTGCTCACCACCAACGTCTTAATTTGATTCGGCGGTATTGTTGGATGAAGCGACCCTGACCGACATTACATGACCGCGTTCATGACACTGGTTCTACCGACGTGCTTTTGCACATAGGTGGCTGGCGGGTGTCTATTTCTCCAACTTTAGTTGAATCGAGTTTGACTATGGCCGGTCATTGTTGAAGGTTAAAACAACACACTTGACAAAAACTCATTGTGGTTTTGATGTGTAGGTAAGAACAGTTCTTGCTAGAAGCCCGTAGCAGCCACGTAAAACTTGCAACAACAAAGTAGAGGACGTCTAACTTGTTTTTGCAGGGCTTGTTGTGATGTGATATGGTCAAGACATGATGTGATATAAATTGTTGTATGAGATGAGCATGTTTTGTAACAGAGTTATCGGCAACTGGCAGGATCCATATGGTTGTTGCTGCATTGTATGAAATACAATCGCCATGCAATTTCTTTACTTTATCACTAAGCGGTAGCGATAGTCATAGTAGCAATAGTTGGCGAGACGACAACGATGCTACGATGGAGATCAAGGTGTCAAGCCGATGACGATGGAGATCATGACGATGCTTCGGTGATGGAGATCATGAGAACAAGATGATGATGGCCATATCATGTCACATATATTGATTGCATGTGATGTTTATCTTTTATGCATCTTATTTTGCTTAGAACGGCGGTAGCATTATAAGATAATCCCTTACTAAATTTCAAGGTATAAGTGTTCTCCCTAAGTATGCACCGTTGCTACAGTTCATCGTGCCGAGATACCACGTGATGATCGGGTGTGATAAGCTCTACATTCACATAAAATGGGTGAAAGCCAGTTTTGCACATGCAGAATACTCGGGTTAAACTTGACGAGCCTAGCATATGCAGATATGGCCTCGAAACACTAAGACCGAAAGGTCGAGCATGAATCATATAGTAGATATGATCAACATAGTGATGTTCACCATTGAAAACTACTCCATCTCACATGATGATCAGACATGGTTTAGTTGATTTGGATCACGTGATCATTTAGATGACTAGAGGGATGTCTACCTAAGTGGGAGTTCTTAAGTAATATGATTAACTGAACTTTAATTTATCATGAACTTAGTCCTGATAGTTCTTGCATGTCTATGTTGTTGTATATCAATGGCCCGTGCTACTGTTCCCTGGAATTTTAATGCGTTCCTAGAGAAAGCTAAGTTGAAAGATGATGGTAGCAATTACACGGACTAGGTCCGTAACTTGAGGATTATCCTCATTGCTGCACAAAAGAATTGCATCCTGGAAGCACCGTTAGGTGTACCACCCGTGCTAGCAACTGCGGACATTGTGAATGCCTGGCAGACACGTGTTGATGACTACTCGGTAGTTCAGTGTGCCATGCTTTATGGCTTAGATCGGGACTTCAAAGACGTTTTGAACGTCATGGGGCATATGAGATGTTCAAAGAGTTGAAGTTAATATTTCAATCAAATGCCCGAGGTGAGAGATATGAAGTCTCCAACAAGTTCTATAGGTGCAAAATGGAGGAGAATAGTTCTGTCAGTGAACACATACTCAAAATGTTTGGGTACCATAACCACTTGACTCAGCTGGGAGTTAATCTTCCTAGTGATAGTGTCATTGATAGAGTTCTTCAATCACCGCCACCAAGCTATAAAGGCTTCATGATGAACTATAATATGCAAGGGATGACGAAAACTATTCCCGAGCTCTTCGCAATGCTAAAGGCTGCGGAGGTAGAAATCAAGAAGGAGCATCAAGTGTTGATGGTCAGCAAGACCACTAGTTTCAAGAAAAAGGGCAAAGGGGAGAAGGGGAACCTCAAGAAGAATAGCAAGCAAGTTGCTAGTCTCGGGAAGAAGCCCAAGTCTGGACCTAAGCCTGAAACTGAGTGCTTCTATTGCAAAGGGACTGGTCACCGGAAGCGGAACTGCTCCAAGTATTTGGCGGATAAGAAGGATGGCAAAGTGAAAGGTATATTTGATATACATGTTATTTATGTGTACCTTACTAATGCTCATAGTAGCGCCTGGTTATTTGATATTGGTTCTGTTGCTCATATTTGCAACTCGAAACAGGGGCTACGGATTAAACGAAGATTGACTAAGGACCAGGTGACGATACGCATCGAAAATGGTTCCAAGGTCGATGTGATCGCCGTTGGCACACTACCTCTACATCTACCTTCGGGATTAGTTTTAGACCTGAACAATTGTTATTTGGTGCCAGCGTTGAGCATGAACATTATATCTGGATCTTGTTTGATGCGAGACGATTATTCATTTAAAATCAGAGAATAATGGTTCTTCTAATTATATGAGTAATATCTTTTATGGTCATGCACCCTTGTTAAGTGGTCTATTTTTATTGAATATCGATCGTGGAGATACACATGTTCATAATATTGAAGCCAAAAGATGCAATTTTGATAATGGTAGTGCAATTTATTTGTGGCACTGCCGATTGGGTCATATTGGTGTAAAGCGCATGAAGAAACTCCATGCTGATGGACTTTTGGAATCAATTGATTATGAATCACATGGGCAAGATGACTAAAACTCCGTTCTCCGGAACAATGGAACGAGCTACTGACTTATTGGAAATAATACATACTGATGTAGGTGGTCCAATGAGTGTTGAGGCTCGTGGCGTTCACAGATGATTTGAGCAGATATGGGTATATCTACTTAATGAAGCATAAGTCTGAAACGTTTGAAAAGTTCAAAGAATTTTAGAGTGAAGTGGAAAATCATTGTAACAAGAAAATAAAGTTTCTATGATCTGATCGTGGAGGCGAATATTTGAGTTACGAGTTTGGTCTTCATTTGAAACAATGTGGAATAGTTTTGCAACTCATACCACCTGGAACACCACAGCGTAATGGTGTGTCCGAACAGCGTAACCGTACTTTATTGGATATGGTGCAATCTATGATGTCTCTTACTGATTTACTGCTATCGTTTTGGGGTTATGCTTTAGAGATGGCTTCATTCACTTTAAATAGGGCACCATCGAAATCCATTGAGACAATGCCTTATGAACTATGGTTTGGCAAGAAACCAATGTTGTCATTTCTTAAAGATTGGGGTTGCGATGCTTATGTGAAAAAGCTTCAACCTGATAAGCTCGAACCCAAATCGGAGAAGTATGTATTCATAGGATACCCAAAGGAAACTATTGGGTACACCTTCTATCACAGACCCGAAGGCAAGATATTTGTTGCTAAGAATGAATCCTTTCTAGAGAAGGAGTATCTCTCGAAAGAATTGAGTGGGAGGAAAGTAGAACTTGACGAGGTAATTGTACCTTCTCCCGAATTGGAAAGTAGTTCATCACAAAAATTAGTTCAAGTGATTCCTACACCAATTAGTGAGGAAGCTATGATGATCATGAAACTTCACATCAAGTTACTACCGAACCTCGTAGGTCTTCCAGAGTATGATCCGCACCAGAGTGGTACGGTAATCCTGTTTTGGAAGTCATGTTACTAGACCATGATGAACCTACGAACTATGAGGAAGCGATGATGAACCCAGATTCCGCGAAACGGCTTGAGGCATTAAATCTGAGATGGGATCCATGCATGAGAACAAAGTGTGGACTTTGGTGGACCTGCCCGATGATTGGCAAGCCATAGAAAATAAATGGATCTTCAAGAAGAAGACTGACACTGACGGTAATGTTACTGTCTACAAAGCTCTACTTGTTGGAAAAGGTTTTCGACAAGTTCAAGGAGTTGACTACGATGAGGCTTTCCATCCGTAGCGATGCGTAAGTCTGTCCAAATCATGTTAGCAATTGCCGCATTTTATGATTATGAAATTTGGTCGATGGATGTCAAAACTGCATTCCTTAATGGATTTCTCGAGGAAGAGTTGTATATGATGCAACCAAAAGGTTTTGTCGATCCAAAGGGTGCTAACAAAGTGAGCAAGCTCCAACGATCCATTTATGGACTGGTGCAAGCCTCTCGGAGTTGGAATAAACGCTTTGATAGGGTGATCCAAGCATATGGTTTTATATAGACTTTTGGAGAAGCTTGTATTTACAAGAAAGTGAGTGGGAGCTCTGTAGCATTTCTAATATTATATGTGGATGACATATTATTGATTGAAAATGATATAGAATTTCTAGATAGCATAAAAGGATACTAGTATAAGAGTTTTTCAATGAAAGACCTCGGTGAAGCTGCTTATGTATTGGGCATCAAGATCTATAGAGATAGATCAAGATGCTTAATTGGACTTTCAAAAATCGCATACCTTGATAAAGTTTTGAAGAAGTTCAAAATGGATCAGCCAAAGAAAGGGTTCTTGCCTGTGTTACAAGGTGTGAAGTTGGGCCAGACTCAATGCCCGACCACTGCAGAAGATAGAGAGAAAATGAAAGTCATTCCCTATGCTTCAGCCGTAGGTTCTATCATGTATGCAATGCAGTGTACCAGACCTGATGTGTTCCTTGCTATAAGTATAGTAGGGAGGTACCAAAGTAATCTAGGAGTGGAGCACTGGACATCGGTCAAGAACATCCTGAAATACCTGAGAAGGACTAAGGATATGTTTGTCATTTATAGAGGTGACAAAGAGCTTGTCGTAAATGGTTACGTCGATGCAAGTTTTGACACTGATCCGGATGACTCTAAGTCACAATCCGGATACATATTTATATTGAATGGTGGAGCTGTCAGTTGGTGCAGTTCCAAGAGAAGCATCGTGGCGGGATCTACGTGTGAAGCAGAGTACATAGATGCTTCGGAAGCAACAAATGAAGGAGTCTGGATGAAGGAGTTCATATCCGATCTAGGTGTCATACCTAGTGCATCGGGTCCAAAGAAAATCTTTTGTGACAATACTGGTGCAATTGCCTTGGCAAAGGAATCCAGATCTCACAAGAGAACCAAACACATCAAGAGACGCTCCAATTCCATCCGTCATCATGTGTCGGAGGGAGACATAGAGATTTGCAAGATACATATGGATCTGAATGTTGCAGACCCGTTGACTAAGCCTCTTCCACGAGAAAAACATGATCAGCACCAAGACTCCATGGGTGTTAGAATCATTACTATGTAATCTAGATTATTGACTCTAGTGCAAGTGGGAGACTGAAGGAAATATGCCCTAGAGGCAATAATAAAGTTGTTATTTGTATTTCCTTATTTCATGATAAATGGGTATTATTCATGCTAGAATTGTATTAACCGGAAACTTAGTACATGTGTGAATACATAGACAAAACATAGTGTCCCTAGTGTGCCTCTACTTGACTAGCTCGTTTATCAAAGATGGTTATGTTTCCTAACCATAGACATGTGTTGTCATTTGATGAACAGGATCACATCATTAGGAGAATGATGTGATGGACAAGACCCATTCATTAGCTTAGCATTATGATCGTTACAGTTTCATTGCTATGCTTTCTTCATGACTCATACATGTTCCCCAGACTATGAGATTATGCAACTCCCGAATACCGGAGGAACAACTTGTGTGCTATCAAACGTCACAATGTAACTGGGTGATTATAAATATGCTCTACAGGTGTCTCCGAAGGTGTTTGTTGGGTTGGCATAGATCAAGATTAGAATTCGTCACTCCGTGTCACTACAAAAAAAGACACATCCGTGACATTTTGGGCCGAATGAAATTTTTTTCTGTCATACATATGACACTTCTATGACGATAATTGTGACAAAACCCGGTATCATCATAGATGTGGTGGGCTCCTACTTCTATGACAAAAAATCATGACAGAAAATGGGCATTTCATCCTGGGCGGGCCGGAGACGCAGCTGCATGACATTCTTTGGGCCGTGCATGACGAAAAAAACCATGGTAGAAGCGAGGGCAAGGAAAATTCCAGGGAGTTGCCGGTTACGGTGGGAGGTCGGGGGCCGAGCGATGCGCGTTTCTCTTGTACATGTATGCGTGTGTGTGCGAGGCGTTGGCTCTAACTGAACCCGAGCGAGGCGTTGCGTTACTGAACCCGAGCGATCAATCGATGGCTGTTAACTGAACCCGATCGAGCGATTCCTTCGCTACTGCTGCTAACTGAAGCCGATGGATGCTGCCTCTGGGATGAACAGTGAGTTTT
>NC_041389.1:433605451-433614091 GCF_002162155.2 Triticum dicoccoides | reverse complement strand
ACCGTAGGAGGTCCGTTTCCTCTGTTTTGCAGTACGCCAAACCCCTCCCGATGAACAGGATCCCGTTTTGAACGTGGCCGGTCGAACACAAGGCCGTTTCCTCCGTTCTACGGTACGGCAGGCCTCGTTTCCATCGCCTGTTCCGTCCAAGCCCTCCCGATGAACACGACCATGCATTCTGTTCCGACCCAGCCGGTTGGTTCCCACGCGTTCCGTTGCCTCCCGATGAACACGATGCATTCCGTTGCCTCCCCATGAACACGACGCATTCTGTTGCCTCCCCATGGACATGACAACGACGCTATTTCTCCGTTCCGACCCAGCCATGTACACGAGCCCTCGCCGTACGTATGCGCGAGTAGGCGTTCGAGACCCCGCCCGTATGTACACATACGTGACCGTATTTTCTTTCTTGCACGCTGGCCGCTGTACGTATGTGTACATGCTACGTGCGCGCCTCTATTACGACACGTGCGTGCCTCTACATCCACCAGTATATATGTACGTACACATTCGCGACCAGAATGACAACGCTACGTACGCTTCGACCAGGTGGGTCCTGACTGTCAGGCACTTCCTTGCGTGTGAAGATGTAGTTGGTGGATCCCAGCAGTCAGGGGGGAAAATCGTTTTTTTTGCCCGGACGCACTTCCTTGCGTGCGAAGATGTAGCCGGTGGGTCCCGGCAGTCAAGGGGGCGAATCATTTTTTTGCCCGGATGCACTTCCTTGCGTCCGAAGGTGTAGCTAGTGGGTCCCTGCAGTCAGGGGGGCGAATCGTTTTTTTTGCCCGGACGCACTTCCTTGCGTGCGAAGATGAGGCTGGTGGGTCCCAGCAGTCAGGGGGAAACGTTTTTCCGCGAAATACAGTAGCCCGTCCGGTAGGTCCCACCTGTCAGGTGGAGGAATCATTATTTTCCGCGTAATAAGGAGGCAATTCCTTGCTACGGCCGTGGGCCCAGGTGTCAGCTTCTCCACGTACAGTCCACGTCCGATGGAAGTCGTTCCTTGACCATGTTGACCAGGCCGCGCCGAGAGCACCACGGCGGTGGACGACGGCGAGGCCTATGAAGGGGACGGCGCGGAGCCGAGGAAGACGCGGCAGTGGAAGCCCGTGCGGAGAGGAGTATGATGGTTCACTGGTTCGGCTACGGTGTGAGGCTGCCGTCGCCGCAGGGCCTGTCCAGCGGTGGGAATAGTAGGGGGCGGTGAGGCCACCGCGGCAGCACAGCCGGCCACGGGAGGCAGGAGCATGCGGCACGACCGGCGCTGCTTTGGGTCGCTGGAGCAAGAAGACCAGAGGTTGAAGAAGCACTACGGCCGTTGGATGGACATCGTACGGTCACTGGAGCTAGAATCGTTCATATTGACTAAGTTGACAAAGCTAGCAGGGGGTATTCATTTTTGTGTGCGTAATAAGGAGGCACTTCCTTGCATGCGAAGATATAGCTGGTGGGTCCGACATGTCAGTGGGGGGAACGTTTTTTCGCGAAATACAGAGGCCCTTCCAGTGGATCCCAGCTGTCAGGTGGAGGAATCATTATTTTGCGCGTATAGTCCACGGCCGATGGATGTCATTCGTTGACCATGTTGACCAGGCTGCGCCGAGAGCACCATGGCGGTGGACGATGGCGAGGCCTAGGAAGGGAACGACACGGAGCCGGGGAAGACTCGGCAATGGTTTCCCACGCGATGGGGAGTACGAGGGTTTACTGGTCCGGCTGCCGTCGCCGGAAAATAACAGGAGGTGTGGGTGAGTAGAAGAATGGCCTAGCCAGCAATGAAGTAGGGTGGGGCGATGCGGCCTGTGCGGCAGCACAACCGGCCACAGGAGGCGGGAGCAGGCAGTCCCACCAGAGCTGGTTTGGGCGGCTGGAGCAAGAAGATCATATATTGAAGAAGCAACACGGCCGTTGGATTAACATCCAACGGTCACTGCTGCTAGAATCGTTTGTGGACTAAGTTGACAAAGCAAAAGTACACGTCAACCTAGTAGACCCACAAGTCAGCCTCCAAATCTGTCCCAAACAGCATACAGCCCGAAATTTCTAGCCAGATTCAAATTAATTTTAAATCTAAATATACCTTAATTTAAATTCAATGAAATTTTACCCGCACAAAAACAATGAAATTTAAAATATCAAAATCTGAAAGAAAACAGTATTTTGGAACTAATTGCCTGTTTGCTGTATTTTTTCATTTTACAGCCCATTTATTATTACTTATAGCCCATTTCTTATTACTTATAGCCCATTTCTTATTACTTATAGCCCATTTTCTGGGCAAAATGCATCCCTCCTCGTCTTGAAAGATTTCCGGCCCAGCAGGGCGTAGAAAAGCAAGTAGGCCTATGTTGGTTATTCTGCAAAAAACAAAATAGCCGGCTAGCCATTTTTCAGAAAGGAAAAAAACAAACTGGGCTGGTCATGTGCTACACATATGAAATAAAAGCCTGGGCTAGACAGGCCATGGGTCCCGCACAACCCAGTTGATACCCTTCTCCGTCCCGAAAAACAAAATTACTGCGCGCGCTGCTGGGTCCCTACTTTCATCCTCACCATCTACAGTCATCTCCTTATTCCTCTCGGTTGTTGACCATGTTGACAACACCGAAGAGCGGCGCTGCAGCGAGCGAACCAAGGCGGAGGACGATGGTGAGGCCTCGGACGGGAACGAACAGGAGCCTGGGAAGATCACAACCAGCCGTGGGAGGCGGGAGCAGGCGGTCCCGCCGGCGCTGGTTTGGCCTTGGCTGCTCGAGGAAGAAGAGACTGAAGAAACACGACAGACTTTTAATGTCAATCCAACGGTCAAGGTTGGCACAATCATTTTTTGACTAAGCGGACACCAAGTAGCATACTTTTTTATATATAGGAAGAAAACTGCGAGGAAAATGCGTTCGTCTGCCGTACTCCTCACAGGGAACGTTCGCCACATAAGTGACTAGCACCCTTGGTTTTCAACCAAGAGGTCTTGGGTTCGAGTCCGAGGAACTCTCAATTTTGTCCTCCGTCCTTCCTCGCAAAAAAGGGAAAGAAAATCAAAGTCTTGGGAAGGCCTACAGAACAAGCTAGTGTACCAGTAAAGAGACATTGCCGAGTTTTAGAAAAAAGAAAGACGTGCTCCTGTAGCTGGTTTGAATCCAAACCTAGACTATGACTATATTATATATATGGTGCTATGCTACTCTGCAAGTAATGAAACTGACATATCCAACATTCACTTCTCCTCTTCTCTACTTACTCTGCCTAGCATCAGAAGCTCTGGCCGCAGCAACCATGTTCGCTGGCTGCTCGTCCACCTGCTCTTCAGCAGGCAACAACCAGATATGTGCCAAGTCGCCACCCGTACCATCTCCTGTGGGTCTCATCACACCCCCTCCGGCACGCGCACCGCAGCCGATTGCTCATCGCAACCCGATGCCGTTGGTGTGGTGCCACTGCTGCAAATCACGCAGAGTCATCGGTCGCGTCTCAACCACAATCCGCAACCCTGGCCGAGTATTGTACAAATGCCCGAATCATGGGGTAATAATATGTTTAAGTGTTGTTCTGCTGCTTTCAGTTGCTTATTTTTTAATAGTTTGGTTGATGATCTTCCAATTTGGTTCGTGCAGGAAAGGGAAGATTCGTGTGATTTGTATTTCTGGGAAGTTGCTGATGTGGGGGAATGCAACTACATTGATTATTTGGTTAGGCGAGGAATCCCAATATCAGCAGGTTGGGGTGTTGGACAAGTAACTGAAGGAACAACAGAAGAGGAAGATGCAGAGCAGAAGGTTAAAGATGCAGTTCCTCTGATCATGGCCAAGCAACAGCTGCTGAATGGCCTTGACAGCAATGAGGAGATGAAAGAGCTTGTGAAGATAATGGGTAAAATCGATGTGCTCTGTAGGATGATTGTCTCTTTATTTGTAGTGTATGTAGCACCCGTGATGTATTCAGTGGCTACGACATGAGCACTTTGCTGAAGCTAGTAATGAATGAAACCTGTGTAGCAGGCTGGGCATAGTGTTGTGAACATCTAATGATTTCTATTAACGGAAATCAGGGGGTATCCCCTTTTGCTCATCTAAATAAATAAATAGCAGAGGCCCTGTCAGGTCAGCTTCGTTCTCATTCGAAGACGTCGAGCAAATTGCAGTCCAACGGCAAACTATGTCATCAAATTCAAGTTTCACAGCCAAATATGAGTACAACTACACAACAATGTCATCATGTTTTAGTTGTCATACAATCACCAAACACAAATCAGCATACATAACAAGTGATGTTCTCACAGCAAAATACTAAACAACATGTTCATCAGGTTTCAGTTGTCATAGCAAACACAATTTCACATAGTAGATAAAAAACGTCTTTTGATAGGCAAACATGACAAAAGCAATGTAATCATCATCCGCAGCAGCAGCGTAAACATCTTCGCCATGTGTATCAGTCTGAATCATAATTCCCCACGGTGTCATCTTCTTCTTCATCCTCAACGTCCTCGAACATTGGCTTCTTCTTGATCAACTCTTGTATGTCCACAGCACGACAGGCAATCTTTTCGCCGGCGTTATTGACGTGATGGTTCTCAAAGATATTAGGAACATCTGTTTTATATTGTACATCAGGAGCAGTGTAAGCATCATCTTGTTGTGCAACTTCATTAAACGAATTCCTCTGCTCAAACCTTTGCAATACTCTCCAGTCATCGCTACGAGAAAATGTGTCTTCCAAAAAAAATATCTGTGTTGCTTGATTTGCCAAAATAAAAGGCTCGTTGGTCTGGTACGCCGCCTTGACATTGATGGATTTGAAATAATCACCAGCTCTGGGTTTTGCGATCCTGGAAAACAGGTTATACCAATGACAGCACAACAGAACCACACACCAATGATCCTCGAAACTGGAGATATACTGCAACTGAACAATGTCTGTTATGTTAGCATACATTTCAGTTGTCTCTTTGTCATATGTATCCGTGCTCATGATGGCACTGTTTTGTGTCTTCCTGCCTTCGTCTCGTGCAAGGGTGTTGTAGCGCACATCTCCAACAACACAAGATTCATAATGTCTTACCCGAGTATCAGGACCCATTGCTAGTGAGTAAAGGGCATCATCAACTGCCTGCCCATCCTCCCGCATCTTCTTAACCTATGGCTAGAAAATAGACAAACTGATCATCTTATGTACTCAATATATTAAAAAAATTGACAGTGCACTTCAAAAGCTTACATGGTTCTTGAACCATTTCGCAAATCCTGCCATAACCAGTTTGTCAATGTTTCTTGGATTTTGCGGCAGTAACTCCTCTCTGTAGATGCTGCAAAACATAGTGATCGCGTCAAACATCTAAATATATAAGAATGTGCTGCAAGTTTAGTAGATTACGATGTATAAGCTACAGTACTGCACTTACTTGATACAACGTAGTATCTCAGGACAGTTATTCAACACATACCAAACCATTTTGTCCAAATCTTTAGGTTTGTCCTCTTGTCGACTCTTCCCTGTAACTCGAATAGAATAATCGAAAACATTGAGCCCAGGATTGTCTTCACCCACCTCTTTGCTAAGCTGATCAACTGTTTCAATGTATTTTGAGTAAAATGTCAACGCTTCTGTAGCAATGTAGGCCTCTGCAATGGAACCCTCGGGTCTAGCTCTGTTCCTAACATAGCCTTTGAAAGTGCCGAGCCTCCTTTCAATAGGGTACATCCAGCCATACTGTACTGGACCTCTAAGTAGTGCCTCATCAGGTAGATGAACAGCCAAATGCACCATCACATCAAAGAAGGCTGGAGGATATATCTTCTCAAGGTCGCATAGGATAGTTGGTATCTTGTCTCTAAGACGCTCCAAAGCATCTATCCTGATATTTCTACTGCAGAGTTCCCTGAAGAATTGTCCCAACTCTGCAACTGCTCTGTATAAGTCAGGGCGACCCAATCCTCTAAGGATAACAGGTAAAACCCTTTGAAGTAGGACGTGGCAGTCATGAGTTTTCAACCCTTGTACCTTGTTTCCATCTGCACTGACTCTCCTTTTAGGGTTGGAAGCAAATTCATGTGGGAATCTCACACGTGACAGGACCTCGCAGGATTCTTTTCTTTTTACCTTGTCCAAGACGTACACAGCTGGTGCCATATCCCGTGGTTTACCTTCATCTTGCACCTGCAAATCCTTTCTGATACCCAGGTGTGTCAAATCAATCCTAGATTTTAAGGTATCTTTCGTCTTGCCTTCAATGTTAAGAAGTGTGCCGATAATGATGTCACATATATTTTTCTCGATGTGCATCACATCAAGATTATGCCGCAGATCCAAATCTTTCCAATACTCCAAGTCCCACAAAGTGGACCTGCGGGTAAACAATAATCTCTCTTCTACCGTGCCACGCTTCCTTTTCCTGCTACCATTACCAGGATGGTTTCCTGGTGTAATATGCGATAATTCCACTTGCAACTCATCGGCGGTGAGCCTCTTTGGCGCATCACGGTTTTCATGCTTTGCACTAAACACATGTCTTCGGTACTTTCTAGGATGCGGCTTGTCCTTGGCAAGGAAACGGCAATGTCCAATGTAACAGATCTTGCTAAGTATTGCATATGACAGCGGATTCCTGTCAGAGCAAACACATGCATTGTAACCATGTGTCGTTCGCCCTGACATAGTGCCCAAAGCTGGATAATCATGGATGCACCAAATTACAACAGCACGCAGAAAGAAATCAGCTAGTGGGCTGCTATATAGGTCTCGAGTGAGAACGCCCTTCCATAGCTGTTGAAGTTCCTCCACAAGAGGCTCCATGAACAAATCAAAATCCTTTCCAGGACTTTCTGGACCTGGGATGAGCAAGGCCATCATGTAGTTTGATTCTTTGGTGCAGACATTTGGAGGCATGTTGTAAGGGATAACAAGCACTGGCCACATGCTATATGTGGCGCTCTGGTGGCCAAATGGGTTAAATCCATCTGAAGCTAAGCCAAGTCTAATGTTTCTCGGATCAGCATCAAACTCTTTGTGTTTATCATTGAAGCTTTTCCACTCACTACCATGAGATGGATGGCTCATTACATTCCGATCTCTGTACTCCTGGTTCCTAGAATGCCATAGTACATCCTCTCTTGTTTCAGCATCATGAAACAACCTCTGCAATCTTGGTGTAATTGGAAAATGTCTAAGAACATTATGAGGAATCCTCTTCACAGCATCGCCATCTTTCCATCTTCATGATTTGCATTTCAGGCATTCACTTAAGTTGAAGGAAATTCTTCATTTTACTGTAGGTGTGTGGCAGCTCAGATGCATCTGGGAAAGATTTGCAAAAAGCAGCCAACATCGCATCGAATGATTTGTTGGTCATCCGCTCAGATGTCTTCACCTGAAGAAAGGTGACCATAGCTGAGAATACTGACAGCTTATTTCCTGGGGTGACAGCAACGTTGCATTGTTCCAACATGCGGGCCCACCGTTTTTCTTCTGCAGGTGAAAGTTCACGGAATGCACGAGCATTTCGTAGAATTGTTTCAATGTTGGTCAAACTCACTGGCTCTACCACCACCACCTCCTCCTCCTCTTCCACCTGAGCACCAGGCAGATCAAGATGGTGATCTGCTGCTTCCATGTAGTCAATAACATTGACGTTCACAGCTTCACCATGATGAACCCACCTAGTATATATGACCGACATCCCATACAAGTGTAGATGATTTTGCACAGTTGACTAGGGTCTTGTAACTGAATTCATACAACTGCTACACGGGCAGAGCACATCTGATTTCGGACCACCGTACTCACCTCTGATAAAGTTCATGAAGTTTTCAACCCCCTCGACATATGCAGCGGAGAATCTTCGAGCAGAAGTTATCCAAGTCCTGCCCATCTGATAGACATACAAATTAGTTCTTCTACTAGATATTACAGGAAAACCATATATGCTTTTTTATGAAGTCCAGAAAAAAAAATACCTAGGTCGATGTCTAAAGCTATGGCAAGATATTTGGACGGGCAGATCTAAGTAACGAAATATATGTAAAGCTAATTCAGCAAACAGATTTGAGTGCTAAATTATGGCAGGCTGTTTCAGCAGTCAATGAGGCCGAGCACACAGCCATCAAACTATCGAAGGCCATCGCACTAACAAAGATCGAGTATAAAACGGTGTAGAGCTATTTCACCTAACAGATTGGCTACTAGATCATGGCAATCTACGTCACAATAGATATATGGCAGGATATTTTAGCAACTAATCAGCCTTGGCATGCCATCTCCGCTAAGCAGATTGAGTGCAGAACAGGGCAAGGAAGCTTCTTAAGGAGAGCATATTGATAGTAAACTAATTCGGCAAACAGTGAGATTACTAGCGTCTATCAGCTAACATTCAACGCTACACCGACATGAACGGGGCCTCAGTCTAGAATGCGCGTACCATGGGAGAAGCTGACTGCCGTGCGTCTCCACACGAACATCGCCAGCGGTGGCGGCGCTGGCCGCCGTGCGCCTCCACAAGAACGTAGCCAGAGGTGGCAGCGCGGCTAGAGGACGACAGTCTACAAGAGCGTACTGTGGGAGCGAGAGTATCGTCGAACTGCGGCGCTGACATATCGGCGCGGCGGGGAGGGCGGCTTTGGCGGAGCGAATGGAGTGGAGGGGGGC
>NC_041389.1:433596311-433604964 GCF_002162155.2 Triticum dicoccoides | reverse complement strand
TTGGGTGTGTGTGGGGGGGGGGAGGCGAGGATTTTCGCGCGGTGGGCGGGGGGAGTTTGGCGCATGGTCGGTTTCTCCAAGTGCAGTCCCATGTGTCAGTGAAGAGGCAAGCCGAAGCGCGTTCCGTTTGCGTGAGCCGTGTGCAGGACCGAACGTGTGTGGGGTGCAATGCGACCGCGGCAGGAGTGCTGTGAGTGTAACACCTTTTTTCCTTTTAAACTAGGTGCTTCGCCCCCTCAAAATTTTTTTTTTGTTGCTTCGCGCGATCCATCGATACTACTACTAGTAACCCGGTAATCCCGACTAAAACGGCACGGCCGGGTCTTTTCCCGCGCGATATGCTGGGAGGTTGGCTTAGTTGGGTTTTTTAGGACGAGTAATGCTACACCTACGTAATCCCAGTTACGTAATTAACGTAATTTGAAATGCGTGAGCTGTTGATTGTAGATTGGGGGGAGGGAGGGGCCCACCACCATGAAAATCAGGGGAGGAGAGAGAGAGGCAATTTACCTGAACCCTTTCGTAGGTTCCCGTAGATGTAGAAAGATGTGAAATGCGTGAATGTGTAGTGGACGTACTATTGGAGTGCCTAAGATAATTTGTGTATGTATAGACCCTATGTGTTTATTTTACTTCGCATGTTAGATTTGTCTCGGTTCAATAAAAAGCAGAGTTGGTGATGATGGTGTGCCTGTCATCCTGCAATATAGGCCGTCCGATCTATATCTAACGGATAGGAAGGAAACTATGACAATTCACCCGCACTCCTCTCCACATTTGCAGATAAGGCTTTTCCTCATTCATCCTTTTCTCCCACAAGATCTTGATCTTCCGTGCAACGCACGGGCATCTTGCTAGTACTCCTACAATATGTATATTATTGTGAAAGTTCATATACACCGGCCGAGATTAATGCAAACACGGAAGATTTTCATGACATTTCGAACTTTTATAGGACAGAAAATAAAATAAACCCGACCCTAAACCTATTCTATGGTGGCGACCGACGTCCTCCATCTGCGATCTCTATGTACGGGGGTGGGGTTCAAGACCCATGAAGTGAAGGTGCGGTCTCCGGTGAGGAAGAGTAGAACACGGGATACGGACCGGCCAGTTGGCACACCATACCCTGCCGCCTCCCATGCCCTACTCATCCTCGGAGGAGTCCCCGACCTCGGCGGGTGCCGGACGTTGGACGGCGGCAAGTAGGATGCGTGGCTGACGGTGCTCCCGTCGTCGGTCGCCAGCGTGGCCACCGCTTGTGCGGTCGCGTCCGCGTCCGGCTACGCCGCTATTGCGTCGCAAGAGGCGACTTGAGTGAGGGCGGCGACCTTGAGCTTCATCCCCGAAGACAAGCTCTCCTGTAGAGCTTTCGCACTTGCGGTCATGGCGGATGTGGTGCCAAGTAGGAGGACGATGCACTATGGTGTGGAGGTTAGCTGGGCGTTGCCGCTTTAAGTAGCGCATTCCGGTGAGGCCAAGCGTCCGGGTGCGTCATTAAGTCGCCGAAGTTGGTTCCTCGGGCACCGAGCCTCTTAACAATGACATACGAACGGACGACATGAATGCGGGCAGCTGGCGCCGGCTGGGAACGCACCACGCGGCGGCGCGAGGGACGAGGGTTTTGGTGTGCCAGGGTAGTCAGCTGCGGTCGTGGCAACGTTGGAGATGCCCTTTGCTCACATGCGATCCCCGCATGTCATTGAAAAAGCAAGACGACCCGGCATGGTCTCAGGTACAGAGGATGCAGTTGGTCGCGCTACACCACTCCGCGGACGCGTCGTGGCGCCCCGTGCATCCTCGACGAGCCGAGTGTTGGGGTGTGTTTGGATTGTGGCCAAAGTGCACCTTACCAAAATTTTGGTCATGACCCAAAGATTGGTCTTTGTTTGGATGGTTGCCATTTTTTTGGCATGCCAATGAACTCTAGCCAACTCTAGTTCATTTTTCTTGCCAATGTCGGGCAAATTATGGGCAACCAATACCTCAACCAAAATTTTGGTCATGACCCAAAGATTGGTCTTTTTTCGATGGTTGCCATTTCTTTGGCATGCCAATGAACTCTAGCCAACTCTAGTTCATTTTTCTTGCCAATGTCGGCCAAATCATGGGCAACCAATACCTCAACCAAAATTTTGGCTACCCAATGCTTTGATGGGGCAACCTTGGGCACAAACCAAATGCCACCCTCGGCACACTGAAACCGACCGTGTCTAGCGACAATATGAGCGTGTCGCTCACTGCGGTCGCCGTGTCTAGAGGCGGTGCTGGAGCTGCGCCCCGTTGTTGGCCCCAACGACCCACATGAACGGTTGTCGGTGGCGAGGAGGTCGTGCACCAGCTCCTCCATTGGACTAGTCTGCGCTACGTTGTCCCGATGGGTGTGCCCCACATGTCGGTTTCCCTGTTTTCCCGGCCATATTCGAGCGTCCGTGCTCCGCATTGCGCATTAGGCCTTACACTATGTAGGCCAAGCGAGACAACTTGTTGTTTATTTGAGCCGTTTAAGTATAATCATGTGGCATTTGCTTATTTATCATTCCTCTCCAACCCTCTTCTCCATCGATCATGTCGCCCTCCAGTCGAGTCCATCCTCCCGCATGCCTCATTTGAACATTCCGCCGAGTATCATTCACATGTACCCACCCTAGTCCTCTTTCAATTGATCTCCGGACACCGAGATGAAATTGAGAGGGAACGAGTGGGGGCACGTGATACCTAAGGAGGATTCAAAATTTTGAACCGGTGATCATAGCATCCGCAAATCATATATAAAGGGTATTCAATGTTCATTTTGTTTTTGAACGTAAAATATACTCCCTCCTATCCTTTCTAGTTTACATATAAGTTTTATGTGTAGTCAAAGTATCTCTACTTTGATCAAAAAGGTATCAACATTCAACAACGCCCAATCAATATTTTTAGATTCGTACGTACTCCTAGATTTGTACTCGAGATGGTTTCCAATTTGACTATTGACAAGAATAATAGTACATGAGATGTATGATGTGAAAATTATATCATTGGAAACTCCTTTCACATACGAATTTGACTGTATGCTTTGTGTAAGTTGCATGTCATATATTATTACTCTAACATTTGTGTAAGTTGCATGTCATTTATTATTATTCTAACATTTGGTCAAAGTAGTATAGTGGAAGTGGATCCTCTGACGTAGGTATCCCTGCCTTACCCTCCCTTTTGGTCACTTACTGGCAGACCCCATGCTTGCTAGGCCTCGCATGTCAGTTACTCAATGGGTTCAACCACGTCAGGGGATCCTCATCCGTAGTATACTCCCTCTGTTTTTATTTACTCCGCATAAAACGGAGGGAGTGGTGGTATAATAAATGACGCGGGCGGGGGAGGGGGAGGGACGTTGCTTTGCTCTCAACTGCGGTCCCACAAGACGAAGCGTGTTCCATTCGGTGAGCGACGTGGAGGGTCCAGCATGCCGGGCTGCAACGCGAATGCGACAAGAGCGATGTATAGTCAAAACCGATTGACCGGTCGTCACCAAAACCACTATTCACACCAGAACCTTCGCTGCTCGGCCTACGCCAGCCACTGCCCTAAAACCACACCAAATGTCCAGCCCATTCCCCCACCTTTCGATCCCCTAGCCCGCATCAAGCGTCCTCTAGTTCGCTGGAAAGACATGGTGCGATGCAAGATCACTTACTATAAGATGCTGACGTCGGAGCGCGCGCAGGAATCGCGGCGGCGGTCGGTGCCACAGACTTCCGTTCCCAAGCCTGCTTTGCGGCGGGCCAATCCCCGAGTTCTCTGGAGCCAAGCTACGAGGAGGAGGAAGCCGATCCAATGTTCATGGCGTAGGTCGTGACGCAGAAGGCCCCCGATGGGTATGAGACGATGGACGTCGACTTCGTGCCGGCCTCCGAGTCCCCCATCATGCAGGAGGACCAACGGTTCAACATGGCGATACTAAAGGAGGACCGGGAGGCAGAGGCTCAACTCGACACGGAGCGCACGCATGCCACTGCCATCGGGGCTCTCCTGCAGGTGGAACCAGATGTCGTGGATGTGAACCGGGCGGCGGAGGCTCAACTTGAGGCGGAGCGCGCGGATGCCGCTGCGATCGAGGCCCTCCTACAGGCGGAACCGGATGTCCTGGACTTGAACCGGGCGGCAGAGGCTCGACTCGGTGTAGAGCGCGCGGATGCCGCTCTCATCGACGCCCTCCTGCAGGCGGAACCGGACGTCCTGGACTTGAACCGGGTGGTGGAGGCTCAACTCGACGCAGAGCGCGTGGATGCCGCTCTCATCGACGCCCTCCTGCAGGCGGAACCGGATGTCCTGGACTTGAACCGGGCGGCGGAGGCTCGACTCGACGCGGAGCGTGCGGATGTTGTTGCCATCGAGGCTCTCCTGCAGGCGGAACCGGACGTCCTCGACTTGAACCGGGCTATGCTCTCGTCCGTGTAGAGCGCCCGCACGCTCCGCTTGAACGAGTAGCTGGAGGCCGAGGACAACCACGGTGCGGAGACACACCTCGGTAGCGACGGCTGGTTCGCACTGGCAGCCAAAGACGACGAGGCCGTCTCTTTCCGTGAGCAGTGATAGTTTTTCTTTATGTTGTTGTTTTTATGGATCTTTTGCTGTGTAAAAACATATATTTGTTATGCAAGTCGCCTGACTTGGGTCAGTCTACCATTTTAGGTGGTTGGATGAATATCCTACGTATCCTAACCCTTCTTTCCTTCTTCCTCACCTCATCTTCTTCCCCAACAGACCACCACACGGGCCGTACGGATACTCCCCAACATGCGGTTGGATAAACATACTCTATGGACGAAAATTATGTGTTAGCGATAGGATGGCTGAGTTTGGTTTGTTCACATGCGACAGCACGTGTCAGTGAGGGTGCGTTCCCTTGGTTGGGTTTGCGGCATGCATGAGCGACTGTGTGAGGGTGCGGTGCGACTGCGGCATGCAGGAGCGACCGTGTGAGGGTGTGGTGCGACCACGACAGCCGTGCGCAAGTGTACCTCCTTCTCATTTTGAAAACTTTAGGTAAGCTTGGCAAAAATGTGTGTCGAAGTTTGGCAATGCAAGGCCTAGACCCAAACAGGATAAGTATGTAGGTACTAGGAGTACTAGTGTTAAAAAAGAAAGGCGGGGTTTTCCTTCGCGGGATTTAATCGATACAAATCCTCGTTTCACGTGTCAATTAATACGTATTTTTTTCTCCAAAGACCAAAGAGCTAACCATCTCACTCCTCATCGCTTGATTAATGCAGCGCCATGCAAACCAACCTTCTCACTTCCGCATGCATGCAGGGGATATTAATGTCCTTGGTTGCTAACCCCATCAATTTTGCCTCGATTAGTGTTAGTGGCCCTTGGCAAATTGTAATTTTGATATACTGGACTTGTGTACAAAAAAATGGAGGTAGTAACTATATTTGACTTCCTTCCCCATTGCGGTGACATCGACGATATCTTTTTTTTGTGGTTTGGCGAAGTGCATTCGACGGAGAACACCATTGAGGGAGACCACGGTAAGTCATTCGCAAGTGCCGCCTACAAGCCGAGACAACTGCCTTATTTGCATCTAGGAAGTCCTTTACTAGTACTACTAGGAGTACTAGTGCGGTGAGATGGTTTCTCGAAGAAGACGATGGAGAAGCGGAGTCAGCGAAGAGTGAAATGATGGTTGCTTCGTCCGTGCTTTTGTGATTTGACGCCTCACTGCTTTGTGATTTGTGATAGAAGGGACTAGGGAGTAGACTCTGTGCTCTATACTGTACTGCATGCGTCCAAGCATGGGAGAAAGAGGAGAGACGTTGCATTTTTCTATTCCTTCAATCAATCAATCAGGGAGCTTCGGTTCCATCTTTTTGGCTTTGGCAACACCGTCCACAATGGTTCCCACGATGCCAAAAGCTATTTTCACATTTGGATACACATTGTGGATGCCCTTAACCATACCACTTGGTTTTGCTCCTGTGTGCTATCTATACCAATCTCAATTATATTGATCTAAAAAATTATAGAATCAAGATTAGTAAAAAGGAGGTGATTTTGCCGCGCGAATGGCGGGGGAGGTTTCTTATTTGAGCAATGCTACATCCACGTAATGGTTTACGTAAAGTTACGAACTGATGTGATGTGGGGACTATTTGATTGGATTAAAGGAGAGGATTAGGCCCACCCCACTTGAAAATCAGGGGGGGGGGCATATATAGATTAGATGGAAAGTATACGTAGCAGCTACGTAGCCCTTTGTAAGTCTAGGATTAGGCTTCTTATTTTCCGAGGACGTTGCCCTGGCGGTTTGCTAACATGTGGTCCCACGTGTCAGTGCTTTACCAAGCCGATCTGCGTCCCACATGAGGCAGGACAGCGACAGAAGCAACACGTGGTTAAGTTGAAGAAGATGAGGGGGAAGCGGATTCAGCAACGAGTGAAATGATGGTTGCTTCGTCCCTCCAACTTCTTTTTTAGCATTATTACTTCATCCCTCCAACTTAACTGCGGGAAAGGTGCAGCTTTGTCATTTGACGCCTCATTGCTCATTACTACGCCAGCGCCATGACTGGGGTGCTTCACCCCGGCTGCTCTGCACTGTATTCCGGTATGGCACGTGGACCCGATAGCTTGATGTCCCACATGTCGGCGAAAGGGACTAGAAGATTTATGAAAGCGAGCGCTCCACTCTTACGACGGAGGAGTAGACGACACGACGGCCCAGTGAACTGTCACTTGTACTGTATAGTACTATAGTTTTGTTGTTTCGCACGATCCATCGATACAAACCCGATTAAACAGGAAAGGGCGGGATTTTTCCCGCGCGGTAGATGATACTGGCCATACATTTCAAAGGCAATTTGAATGTATGCAAACTGAGTAATTATAAGTAACAATATGATATCTAGTAAAACTAAAAACACATATGATTTATTGTGTTGGAGTGTAGTAGTAGTGCTGTATTGCATAGTTCTTAGATGTAACATGCGAGAACGTGTAGAGATGTAGTTTTGGAGGGCCTACAAAGAGAAAAGCGTAATACGGTCACCAAACTTCAGAATAAGCTGATTATGGTCACTATATACGTTTTGTGGTGATTATACGGTCACTTGCTCACAGTTCAGCGTCAGATTGCACTCTGTTGACCAGCCAAATAGTCTGCGTGGCGCCATGTTGACTAGTTAAATTGACCATGTTCCTTGTGGGTCCCACCTGTCAGTTCGCATAGGAAAAGGTCAGATAAACACAAATTTACGCAGGCGCGACAAGGCTCCAACCCGTGCGTGGGAATCACCTAGTTGTGTATGTGTCTGTCAGGGCCTGATGTGTGCGCATGCACGTGTAGGTTGAGCACTTGAGCGTGAGAGTGTGTGTTGGTCGTGTGGTGTACTGGTGTGTGCATGCATGCGTGCATGAGTGCGTGTGAGTGTTGCGTGCGTGCGTGGCTACGTGTGTACGTGTGAGTGTTGCGTGCGTGCGTGGGTGCATGTGTTTGTGTGAGTGTTGTGTGGATGCAGTTCGTGTGCATGTGTGTGTGTGTGTATAATCACCACACCAGCTCTTGTG
This sequence comes from Triticum dicoccoides, assembly GCF_002162155.2. Classification (NCBI taxonomy): domain Eukaryota; kingdom Viridiplantae; phylum Streptophyta; class Magnoliopsida; order Poales; family Poaceae; genus Triticum; species Triticum dicoccoides. The sequence continues at coordinate 433,597,407 of NC_041389.1, read as the reverse complement.
TGTTAAAACACATGGCTCAGCATACCAATACAAGGCCACCTTATCTGCTGTGCCCGCGGTCATGACTTCGAACCACCATCCAAATATTTTTTTGTCGTTTGTTTTCATTCTTACTAGCAAGATGCCCGTGCGTTGCACGTAACATCAAGATGCATTTGTATGACTTTGTTTATCTTGTGAGAGAAAAGGATGAACGAGGGAAGACCTTATTTGCAAATGTGGAGAGGTGTGTGGGTACCTTTTTTGCAAAATTGCCATAGTTTCTTTCCTATCCGTCGGATATAAATCGGACGGCCTATATTGCAGGATGGCAGGCACACCATCATCACCAACTCTGTTTTTTATAAGAGTGTATTTTATGTATTTTATAAGAGTGTAGATGTAGAGTAGATACAAGTCGACAGGTGGGCACGATGGTAGTGAGATAATGTGATGCAACACTAGAGGTGCCACGTGGAGCGTTTAACTGGTCAACTAGTCATGTCATGAGCAAATACAGAGTTGTACGGTGAGCCGGTGACTGTATAATAACCACTAAACGTAAATGGTGACCGTAATGAGTGGATTCTGAAGTCCAATGTACGTATCGTGCTTTCGCTTCAAATCCAATGATCGTCATTGCATATATCGCGAGGGAAAGATGAAACATGTGTGAATTTTCTGGGGGCTTACTTTTAGAGGACCTGGAGATAGTTTTGTGTGCATACGTGAAAGGGGCATACAGGGGGGTATGCGATGGAGAGAGAGATGCTCTTCGTTTCTCTTTATTATGACTAACTTTGTATATAGTATAAAAATATACAAATTCACAGTGCGGAATAAATATCATTGTGGGCACCATGCAATGCAACTTAGCGTTCGTACTCCTCCATATAACTTTGTAATGTTGTATATATGTAGAAACTCTAAAATAATTTTTTGGCCACACTTTATTCAAAAGGAATGTTGTATGCGAAATAAACGTGAAGAGAGGGCTTTTTAGATCAATGGGGTACGTGATGTAACATGTGTGAATGTGTAGTTGATGCATTTCGCGGGGCCTAGAGAGGTATGTGTGTGTATTACGTATTCGAGAGAGGCATGGATAGAGGGGCCG
>NC_041389.1:433583264-433595913 GCF_002162155.2 Triticum dicoccoides | reverse complement strand
AGCACAAGAAATGAGAGTGGTCTAGAGAGAGAGACGAATATGACGTCATGACAAGAGGTTCCATTCCCTTGAGTGTGTATACGCAAGGGGGGGGGGATAGAGGCACCAGGAGAAATTTTCTGTGTGTGTGGTGTTTGTGTTGGTATGTGTGGGTGTGAGAAGATAATGAGACGTGGGGGTAGGGGGTGTGTCACCGCGTGAGGTCGGGTGGGTCGAGGTGAGGCCCTTCGTTCGGTTCCGTCCTGCGCCACATTGGTCGGCCCGTGACGCATTTAGGAAGACCCATGGATGACTAGTCGTACAAGACAAAGATAGCAGAATTGTGAAGGACTCTGTGTCCACTAACAAAGCCGGCTAGGATTTGTAACCCTAGGTTCTCGGACTAAGGTAACCCCTTTAGCTCTGATATTACTATTCATCCAACCTAACTTTAAGGGGCATCCTACAGAATGCTCTGCTAGAATCATACTCGTCGATTAGGAAGAGAGGTGTGAGACAATGTGTGAGAGACAGGCGTAAAGATAATGTGCATACATGAGACGCGTAGGCAGGTCCATGTATATTGAAAGGGTCGATGAGGATTGTGCGTGTGTATGTTTGCGAGAGGAAGAGTGCTTGTGATAAAGGTTAGTGAAAACATTTGTAAATGGTTACGAGAGGGAGGGAGGGTTATATATAGAGCATGTGTGTGAGAAAGACACCTCAGGAGAGAGTGTGTGAGCATGTGTGAGAGACCACCGATGGAGAGTGAAACTACACGTAAAAGACTGCTGTACACATTGATTAAAGATATAAATTGTATCCAAATATTAGCATGGGATCATGATATTTGCAATTCGTGTAAGGAGTGGTCATTGATCCATCAGACATCTAGATTCTATCGAATTTGACCATGTCTATGTTATTATTCGATACAATTGATCCACATAGTTGTATTTTGAACACCAGATAATGCATCGCTTTAGCAATCGAATATAAATGTGAGTATAGTTCATGTTGTGTGTGTAAAGCACATTATACATACGAAAGTTACACAATGGACATTATAAATAGCTACCTATGAACTAGCGTACATTTGAATTCAACTTAAGGTGGTTTAAAAAAATCGAATTCAACATGAAGTCCATTCAATTATTTGAATTTGATATCATGGCATTTGTAAACAATACCTAAATTATGGGGGCACCAATCTTTGCTCTGATTTTGTACATAATAGCATATGTAGTCGTGTACAAAATAGATTCAAATTTAGCTCCTCCATTCCAAAATAATCGTAGTTACAGGATTTTCAAGTGTCAAAATTTCAAAAAGAAGCGGATAATTTAATGAGGTTTTCAAACATACAAGGTCAAATATAACATTGTCTATTTAGGTCAATCCTCATAGTTCAAGAGTACTCTAAACGTGAATGCTTGTGTTTCAAAATTTCGAACGAAGCGCCAAAAGAGCCTCTACTTGCCTGAAACCGTGTGAGACCAATGTTTGGTAGTACAAGGAAATTACTTTTCTAATAACTCCAACCCGTGAAACCTACCGGCCTGATGTCCAAAGGTCTAAACCGGGGTAGGTTTGTAGCTTCATCTAGATGCCACACAACCACCTCCGAAAAACATTCATACACAATGGCCGCCTAAGGACACATGCGCGCGGCCGAAATCGCTCCCGCCCACTATTTGGGACACCCGGGATTACCATCCTACCCCCGACCCGCAGTAGGTCCGAAATTTAAGAGGGGGGCAAAGTTTGTACTTTCCCCAAATTTCAAACAAGTGCGTCCCATTTTCTGTTCAAAAAAGCCAAAAACAAGCGCGTCCCAGACCAAAACATGGTCCCCCCCACCCGTCCGGTTCCCCATTCATACTGTGGGCGCCAAAACTACCTCTCCACCAGCCGCGAAACCCCGGCGTCCTCCGTCCGCCACCCCATCCCACCCATCAACTGCCACCCTCCTCCATCATGCCGGAGCCGATACCCCGACATCTGCGTGCACCGCAACCTCAACCGGAACGCCCTCCTCGGCTAGTAGTTGAAGCCGAGGCCGAGCAGTCCGTACCCGAGCTAGTTCAACCACACCGTCCTACGTCTCACCGCTGCCGCTCCAACTTCGCCACCGTCCACCGCACCGGAGTTGTTCCTGCTGCGCCATCCTTCGCTGCCTCGGATCTGCTTCCCCTACGCCGATATACGTCCACGGCAAAATAGTCAACAATGTGGCCATGGGTTTGTCCAAGGAACAATGGCTGTCCAAAACATCAGTTCCCCCGGGAAAAACAAGAAGATCGCTGCGACATATTGACACCACACTGGCAACCGATATGGGTTCTCCTCTTCCCTTATTCGTGCAAATCTTACGTGTCTGCTTACACGGTATTCATCCCACAGAAGACACTAGTTGGCCGCTTCTTCTTCATACTAGATGTTCCTTGTAACTCGCGATGCACAAGGTTTCTCCTCATATACTACGTCACCTTATCTAGAGGTCCGTCGCCCCCCTGAATTTCAATTTCTGGCTAGTTGATTCCCAATTAATGGAAGCATTCCCCAGCGTAATAGGTGCTAGTACGCCTATTATGCCAGGGAAGCAGCGCCTTGGTGTTTATCTTAGGGGCGTGTGCAGCCTAGATCTACTAGCGCCCGATCTGGAGACTGGAGGTCGGCCGGGATTAAAGGGATGGCCTGGGGGTGCTGCCAAGCATGGCGGTGGTGTGAGGTCGAGGGGAGGGCGGGGCGATGGAGGCAGGGGTCTGGGCCGGTGGTCGCTGGCGATTCGAGAAAGATCGTCAACAGTGACTGGCGGGAGGTAGAAGAAGGCCATCTGCCCGTTCCTTATAGATCGTACGGTTCATTAAAAAAAATCGACTGACCTATTTATTTTCAGTCGACTGTTATCTTAGATATGACCACATGTGGTGGTTTGCTGGAGGAGTACCTGCATTTCCTGTGCTCATATATTACAAAATCATACGGAGTAGAATCTAATTTTGTTTGCCATGCAATGTTGTAGAGCTATCATATGTCTCCTGTCATTTATTTTTCAGCCACCTGCTATCTACTACTTTTACAGTCCACTAGTTCTGCACACACTTCAACCATACTCTCACTATTGTGTTTTTATGCAAGGGTATTTCAGAGTCTGCCGAAAGAGAAGCAGCAAAGAAAAGAGAGAAGTCGCGCCAGCTTTCATCGCGGGTATGCACGACACGTTACAACGCTATAAAGGGTGCAGTGTCAGTAGATGGAGACGGTAAACATAGCTCTGGAGTTGATAACCTCGCTCGCAATGAACCACCATCCCAGGTGCTTGCTTTAACTTCGCGGTGTCATATGTGGTTGCATGTTCCATATGGTGTCTAGCTTGTATTCGAAAGGCTGAAGCCAGTCTGATAAGGAAAGATATTTTTTTACATGAAGCACCATCCAGTGAGACAAAGAGCTAGTCAGAGCACTAACCGAGCCAGTGACAAGCCCAGCAAAGATAGGCACCACCTGGAAGCCAACTAAAAAGCTGCGATGGTGGCGAAGCAGCCCGCTTCCCACCAGGCTCTCAGGTCCTAGATGATCATGCTCACCACTCCAGCCGGATGTCTAGTTTGTATTGCTTCCAATTTGGTTAAATTGCATCTGCTTAGCTTACATATTATACCTTTGAATATGACATGCCTTTCTGTTTTTGGTACATACTAGTACATCTATGTATTAACCATGTTCTTACATCAAACTAATGTTCTTGTGTATCCCTCATCAATCACTTATTACGAGGCAGGCAGGCAAGGGGACTACTCCTTATTTAAAGAATGCAGCGTCAGCCTCCCGACATGATTCTCAAGAAACAGAAATGCTAGATGAAGATAGTGAACGTAGCTCTGTAGTTGATTACAACATTTCCCCTACACTAGAATCGCAGGTGCTTGCTCTAACTTGGCAGCGTGATATGTGGTTGCATGTTGCATATGGTGTTTAGATTGCAATTCTTCCAATCTGGTTAAACTACATGTGCTAGTCTGCTTAGCTTATACATTATACCTGTTAATGTGACATGCCTTCCTGTATTTAGTACATAGTACATCTGTCTATTAAGCATGTCCTTACATAAAACTATTGTTTTTTTGTATCCCGCATCAATCAATACGACGAGACACCTTTAGTATATGCAGTGCGATATTAGTTGCATCTTTCATATGATTTATAGCATGCGCTGCTTCTAATTTGTTGAAATTCCATTTATGATGGGACGTTTTTAACTTGGCAGAGTCATATTGGTTGCATCTTTCATGTGGTGTCTAGCTTGCATTGCTTCTTATTTGCTGGAATGGTTTCTGCTTAGTTTACACAAATAGTTGTGAACATGCCATGCCGTCCTGTTTTTTGTACATATTCCATCCTAGTATCATGTGTTTGCCTTACATCAAAGTAGTGATTGTCAGTATCATGCATGAATGAGTTCTGAAGAGAGAATTTTATTGCTTTTTCTTGTCGGTTTTACTTGACAATTCAAAATCAATAAAGCGGAAGGAAGTTAGCAAGGCAGCGGATAAAGGTGCTCCTTCCGAACGGAGGGCCTCTACAGTTTCTACTCCTCCACACCCCCAAGATGATTTCCAAGACAACACATGCATATACACTCAACAAAGCTGTGTTTATGATGAGCACGTCTCCCCTAGTGCAGCATCACCGGTGCTCCCTCTAACTTGGCACTGTTATATGTGGTTGCATGTTATGTGTGATGTCTAGCTTGTATTGCTTCTAATTTTGTTGAATTCCATCTGCTTACTTTACACATTATACTTGAATAAGACATGTGTTCCTATTTCTAGAACATACAATATCTGTCTATCACACCATGTTCTTACATCAAATTACTACTATTGTGTAACCTGCAACAATCACTTATCATAAGACACGTTTGACTTAGGAGTGTGATATAGGTTACATCTCACATTCTGTTCTAGCTTGTACTACTAATTTGTTGAAATGGCACTTATGACGAGACAGTTTTAACTTGGTAGAGTGATATTCGTTTTATCTTTCATATGGTGTCTAGCTTTCATTGCTTCTAATTTGTTGAAATGCCTTCTCCTTAGTTTACACATCATAAGCTGTGAATATGCAATGTTGTGAATATGCAATGGCACTAATGATGAGAGACCTCTAACATGGTAGTGTGATGTTGTTTGCATCTTGCATATGATTTATTTATTGTACTGCTTCACATTTTTTTAAACGCCATTTATGATCAGACACTGTTAACTTGGCAGAGCGATATTTGTAGAATCTTTCATATGGTGTCTACCTTCCATTCCATTGCTTCTAATTTGGTGAAATGTCTTCTTCTTAGTTTACACATCATAGTTCTGGTTATCTCTTCCGTCCTGTTTTTCATACATATTACATCCTCCTATCATGTGGTTGTCTAACATCAAAGTTCAGTTCATCTGCATCACGCATCAATTTGTTCTGAAGAACTAAATTGTTATTCGTTTTTCTTGTCAGCTTGACTTAACATGGCATAGAGAAAGAGGAAGAAACACAAAATGGCAGGGAATGAGAAGAGGATGAATCCTGCAGATTCTGCTGGTACTAATGGTGCAATAGAAGGTCAAAGTCCAGCGGAAAATTCTACAAAGACGCCATCCCATGCTACACGAGCTGCAAAAAAAGCCAAATAGAAACAAATAGCTGCCACCAAACAAGCAGAGACAGCCCTAGTTCTTGCAACACCTACCATAGTACTACCAGCTGCACGACTTACTCGTGCGTCAACTGAGTTAGCAGCACATTCCCAAGCTCCCTTTCCACCTGACACTACTTCCCAAGCACTCTTGACACAAGACGAGTTGGCAATATCAGATGAACCTTGTGAGCTTCAACAATAAGAAGGTAGTTGCTGGAGTCAAGTTACAGTTGCATGCTTCTTTATATGTAGTCTCACAGTTTGATGTACACTAACACATCCTATGTTCATTGTTGGACTAGCGCCTAGGCGCAAGAGGAAACAAACATCAGGGATAATGCTCGATAGGTTAACTAAATCTAGAGGAGCAAGAATGGATATCCGTTTTGAGGCAGGTTTAAAAAGGCCACGTGATGCTACAGAGTCAGCCAAGTTAGTATCAGAGGCAACTATTGCCGTTAGGTGTCATGTACGTATCCTCCCAACATGGATTCAATACAGGAATGACAAAGACGAAACCCAGTTCAACACCTTCCTCGACCATTTATCTGTAAGTATGGTTATGTATGGAAACTAGTAATATCGTCTTGCTCTGTCCCGTACTTTCTAGGTTGCTGATAATGAGACTCCCATAATTTTCAACAGATGAGGTTCAAGTTGGATAGCCAAGATGATGCAACCAGACAAGCTTGCACCCATTTTTTCAAGTCTGCTCTGCGACAGTATCGGTATAACTTGAGGAAAACTCACTTTCAAGGCAAGGCTAACAGTGAACTTTCCCAAACATCTCCAGTGGAAAATATATCCGATGAAGACTAGAGGGGCCTTGTGAAACACTAGTCTGATCCGAAGTATCAGGTACATTATATATATATGATCAGATCACATGTTGAAGTCCTATTTACGCATGTGCCACACAAATCTATCTTCTTGTAGGTGAACTGTTCAAAGAACAAGGCCAACCGTACGAAAGTGAAGTTCCAACAGACGACAGGATCTCGTAGCTATATTGCACACTGCGAGGCTCTTGTAATTAGTTGTTGTTTCACTCTTTTCGCTGTACCATATTATCAGATCTATATTGACTTGTTCGAAATGCAGAGGAAAGCCTGCAAGGACCAAAAAGTACCTGAACCAAATGCTGTGGAGATCTTCAAGGACTGTCACACCAGCAAGAAGAAGGGCATGACTACACCAGTCAAAGCCGCTGTTGTAAGTCCTTAATCCTCATGCCTTTTAACTACTACTTACTCTAGCTTGTGCCTTGAACTGCATGGTTTGCAGCCAATGTCTATTACTCTTTTCAATTTTATACACAATTGTCTTAGCGTATCATTGCACCTTACAAGGTTTAAAAGAGAGGAGTGATGTTCCTTTGATCTTGACCCGTAATCTAGTTCCATGCTGGACTTGCCCACACAACGTTACAATTGCCTGTTTGTCTGTTCTCAGTTGTTTTGTGATATGAATGATGTCATACTATGCTTACCGCATTATAAACTTCGTCTCTTTATCCTTAGCCCTCAATACAATGTGAAGAAATAGACAATACATTAGCGATGGTACATGGTCATATGTTTGGAACCTGGTTTTATTATGTACTTTGCAATAAAACACAACTAATATTTTACATGGGTTAACCAGAATAAGTTCTGTATATATAGACCAAAGCTATTTTGTTTGGTTTTGCTGCCTCCTTAATATCTTCTGTTCTGGTACTACTAATGTAAAACCTCAACTTTTTAGCGAGCTATGGAAAAAATGGTGGAACCGCCACCTTATGAAGGCGACAAGGCAACTATAACCGCAATGTCAGCTCTTGCTGCAGTGGGCCAGTACCTGTCCACTAACAGTGCCAAAAGCAAGTTCCTGCGTAATACTGGGTTGGTTGTTAAGGCAATATCGTCCAAACTGCCTCATGATCAAGATATGCAAGCTCAAAGCAATGTTGTATCTGCGCTCCAGACACAAGTCCATTCCCTAACAGAGACCCTTTGTGAAACAAGGAGAGACATTGTTCGATGTCGTCAAGATATACATGGTTTTGAAACCAGACTATCAGACATTTGCTATGTTGTTCAGGGGCCTAGGGGAAATGAAGGCGAGGGTTATGGTGCTCCATCGGACAATACAACATGAAAACATAACAGTCAAGTCAAATGAACTGAGCTTCTGAACTTCTGGTGGTGCATTTATCTGCCAGATTGTTAAGTTTTATGCCAACCTTCCTTTTGTTATATAGTTGTAATTTGTTTTGGTGCGATACAAAATTTATTCTTAACGTGCAGCCACCGGCTAAAGAAAACATCAAGGCATTTTTGTATAGTGTAGGGTGTTCCCTATATTTGCACTGGTGGCGATCTTTGATGCCGAGTGGATGTAATATGTGCAATTGCCTTAATAGCCTAGCGTTAGTTTCGGCCTTATTTATTTCCTAGTCTTCCTTTTCCCTGGTTTGCTAGTGGCCGCAACTACCATGGGCCATATACAGGCCGTAGGATCCATGGGTCGCCTACGAGCCGTCGATAAATGGGCCTCCAACAGGGCCGTAGAATCGGTCGGTACATGGGCCGTAAATGGGCGTAATTGGTATCGGCCCAGCACGATAACGGGCCGTTAACAGGCCGTAGGACAGCAAAGGCTTAACTCTGTCACAGGTATAATGGGTCGTTAATGGGCCACAATATAGGACGGGCTGGAAACGGTGCAACGGGTTAACATGCCAGAAACGGGCCGAATCTTGCCATGAGCCGAATTTGGCCCATTAGGGTAACAGGCCAGTAACGGGCCGACTCTTGCAATGGGCCGAAGTTGGCCCATTAGGGGAACAGTCCAGAAACTGGCCGACTCTTGCCATGGGCCGAATTTGGCCCATTAGGGGAATAGGCCAGTAACGGGCCGGAAGTAATCAAGGGCCGAAAAGGAGCCCAAGAATGTATGGGCCGTCAATAGGCCGAAAGCTAACACGGGCTGGAAACATCCCATGTAAATCACGGGCTGTTAACGGGTACAAAGAAAATTACTGTTCATTATGGGCTAGAGTCACCGTGGGCCTGTAAAGGGCCGAAAGATACGAAGGCCTCATATGGGCCGAAAGACATCGTGGGCCATACATGGGCCGAAAGTGAAATGGGCTGGTGTTATATTCGACGGCCCACATTACGTTGTTGGGCCGATTTCCTTCAGGGCCTAACGGGCCGTAAAATGGGCTATTTGCGAAGAGACCGTTAACAAGCTTTTCATGGGCCAGCCCGTTAACTTTTGACCAAGTCAAACGGGCCAGCTTTGTAAGGTAAATGGGCCAGTGGTGGGTTGTGGCATGTGTCGACATATCATAAGCGCCTATCTGACCCACTGACGAGCTGACACGTGTTTTGTCCGGCCAATAAGAATTTTACACGTGGAAATTTCCCATTGGTCGGGGCTGTTAACGGGTTATCGGATCCAAAACCCGACCCAATAGCTTAACAGCGTTCCGTTATGGTGGATGCCACATGTCGGTCACCCTTGACGAAAGCACTTCTGTGACGCACGATTTATTGTCATGGAAGTGGACACTTCCGTGATGATAATTTTGGTAATGTCATGGAACACTTCTACAACAGCACAGGTATGACTATCTTGATTGTGTCATAAATTTGTCATGGATGTACATGCATGACAAAAAACGCGACCTATTGTGACAAACACGTATCATCATGGAAGTGTATTCTTTTGTAGTGTGTATCGGAGAGGTATCTCTGGGCCCTCTCAGTAATGCTCATCACTAGAAGCCTTGCAAGCAATGTAACTAATGAGTTAGTTGCGGGATGAAACATTACGGAACGAGTAAAGAGACTTGCCGGTAACGAGATTGAACTAGGTATGATGATATCGACGATCGAATCTCGGGCAAGTAACATACCGATGACAAAGGGAACAACGTATGTTGTTATGCGGTTTGACGATAAAGATCTTCAAAGAATATGTAGGAGCCAATATGAGCATCCAACTTCTGCTATTGGTTATTGATCGGAGATGTGTCTCGATCATGTCTACATAGTTCTCGAACCCGTAGGGTCCACACGCTTAACATTCGATGATGATTTGTATTATGATTGTGTTTTTTAGGACCGAAGTTTGTTCGAAGTCCCGGATGATATCACGGACATGACGAGGAGTCTCAAAATGGTCGAGACATAAAGATTGATATATTGTAAGGCTATGTTCGGACACCAGAAAGGTTTCAAAAAGGTTCGGGCATTTTTCGGAGTATCGGGAGGTTACCGGAACCCCCCGGGGGATTAATGGGCCTTATGGGCTTTAGTGGAAAAGGAGAGGAGGGCCGCAGGGTGGCCACGCCCCCCATGGCTGGTCTGAATTGGACTAGGAGGGGGCGGCACCCCCCTCTTTCCTTCTCCCTCTCCACCTCTTTTCCTCTCTCCCTCTCTTGGAAAAGGAAGGGGACTCCAACTAGGATTGGGAATCCTAGTTGGACTCCCCCTATAGGCGCGCCCCTCCTATGCCGGCCTCCTCCCCCTCCCTCCTTTATATACGGGGGCAAGGCGCACCCCAAAGCACAACAGTTCTTCTTTTAGCCATGTGCGGTGCCCCACTCCATAGTTTAACACCTCGGTCATATCGTCGTAGTGCTTAGGCAAAGCCCTGCACCGGTAACATCATCAACACCATCGCCACGCCGTCGTGCTGACGGAACTCTCCCTCATCCTCAACTGGGTCAAGAGCTCGAGGGACGTCATCATGCTGAACGTGTGCTGAACACGGAGGTGTTGTACGTTCGGCACTTGGATCAGTTGGATCGTGAAGACGTTCGAAAACATCAACCGCGTTACTAAACGCTTCCGCTTTCGGTCTACGAGTGTACGTGGACACACTCTCCCGTCTCATTGCTATGCATCTCCTAGATAGATCTTGCGTAATCATAAGAATTTTTTGAATTACTATGTTCCCCAATAGGCTACACATACCGAAGACTTGACGTACACTCCAAGACATCTCCTGCCGCCTCCATATGTCCTCCTGCATACCCACTATGTAACCCTAGACCCGCCTACATGGCGTGTATATAAGCCATAGGTTTTGGCCCATAGAGGGGACCGAATCACATTCACCTAGCCCTAGGGTTAGAACACAACTTACGAACTTGAGGTAGATCAAGCTTGTACTCGATACATGATGACCCACAAGTATAGGGGATCTATCGTAGTCCTTTCGATAAGTAAGAGTGTCGAACCCAATGTGGAGCAGAAAGCGGTTTTCAGTGGTATTCTCTGCAAGCACTGAAATTATCGGTAACAGATAGTTTTGTGATAAGGTAATTCGTAACGGGTAACAAGTAATAAAAGTAACTAAGGTGCGGCAAGGTGGCCCAATCCTTTTGTAGCAAAGGACAAGCCTGGACAAACTCTTACATAAAGGAAAGCGCTCCCCAGGACACATGGGAATTTCTGTCAAGCTAGTTTTCATCATGCTCATATGATTCACGTTCGTTACTTTCATAATTTGATATGTGGGTGGACCGGTGCTTGGGTACTACCCTTCCTTGGACAAGCATCCCACTTATGATTAACCCCTCTCGCAAGCATCCACAACTACGAAAGAAGAATTAAGGTAAACCTAACCATAGCATGAAACATATGGATCCAAATCGGCCCCTTACGAAGCAACGCATAAACTAGGGCTTAAGCTTCTGTCACTCTAGCAACCCATCATATACTTATTACTTCCCAATGTCTTCCTCTAGGCTAAAACAATGGTGAAGTGTCATGTAGTCGACGTTCACATAACACCACTGGAGGAGAGACAACATACATCTCATCAAAATATCGAACGAATACCAAATTCACATGACTACTTATAACAAGACTTCTCCCATGTCCTCAGGAACAAACGTAACTACTCACAAATCATATTCATGTTCATAATCAGAGGGGTATTAATATGCATAAATGATCTGAACATATGATCTTCCACTGAATAAACCAACTAGCATCAACTACAAGGAGTAATCAACACTACTAGCAACCCACATGTACCAATCTAAGGTTTTGAGACAAAGATCGGATACAAGAGATGAACTAGGGTTTGAGAGGAGATGGTGCTGGTGAAGATGTTGATGGAGATTGACCCCCTCTCAATGTGAGGATCAATGGTGATGACGATGGCGACGATTTCCCCCTCCCGGAGGGATGTTTCCCCGGCAGAACAACTCCGCCGGAGCCCTTGATTGGTTCCGCCAAAGTTCCGCCTCGAGATGGCGGCACTTCATCCTGAAAGCTTCCTTATGATTTTTTCCAGGGCAAAAGAAACCATATACCAGAAGATGGGCATTGGAGGGCTTCCAGGTGGCCCATGAGGCAGGGGGCGCGCCCTTCACCCTCGTGGACTGTGGGTGGCCCCCCTCTGGTGCTTTCTTCGCCCAATATTTTTAATATATTCCAAAACATACTTTCGTGGAGTTTCAGGACTTTTGGAGTTGTGCAGAATAGATCTCTAATATTTGCTCCTTTTCCAGCCCAGAATTCCACGTGTCGGCATTCTCTCTCTTCATGTAAACCTTGTAAAATAAGAGAGAAAAGGCATAAGTATTGTGACATAATGTGAAGTAACAACCCATGATGCTATAAATATCAATATAAAAGCATGATGCAAAATGGACGTATCAACCCCCCCAAGCTTAGACCTCGCTTGTCCTCAAGCCGAAGCCGATATCGAAAAATATGTCCACATGTTAAAAGATAGAGGTGTCGATAAAATAAAATGCGGACATGAGGGAATCATTATCATTCTTAGAACAACAACATATATATATATATATATATATATATATATATATATATATATATAAAATATTGTCATATGATTTCTGATGCTAAAAGTAACAATCTATTCACAATGTAAAGTATGAAACAGAAACTTCATTGAAAACTAGCAAACTATAATCTCAGTCATTGAAGCAATTGCAATTTATCATAAATC
>NC_041389.1:433500105-433582999 GCF_002162155.2 Triticum dicoccoides | reverse complement strand
TATCAGGATCTTTCCAACACATAGTGCTTGCCAAAGGATAAGTGTAAAAGGGAAAGGCGAGGATCACCATGACTCTTGTATAAGGTAGAAGACAAAAATAAAAGATAGGCCCTTCGCAGAGGGAAGCATAGGTTCTCATGTGCTTTTATGGTTGGATGCACAAAATATTAATGCAAAAGAACGTCACTTTATATTGTCACTTGTGATAGGGACCTTTATTATGCAATCTGTCGCTTTTATTTCTTCCCTATCACAAGCTCGTATCAAGCTTATTTTCTCCACACTAATAGATCATACATATTTAGAGAGCAATTTTTATTGCTTGCAACAATGACAACTTACTTGAAGGATCTTACTCAATCCATAGGCAGATATGGTGGACTCTCATGGAAAAACTAGGTTTAAGGATATTTGGAAGCACAAGTAGTACCTCTACTTGGTGCATAGAATTTGGCTAGCATAAGGGGGAAAGGCAAGCTCAACATGTTGGATGATCCATGAAAATATAATTTATTTCGGATATAAGAAAACATAACCCATTATGTTGTCTTCCTTGTCCAACATCAACTTTTTAGCATGTCATATTTTAATGAGTGCTCACAATCATAAAAGATGTCCAAGATAGTATATTTATATGTGAAAACCTTTCTTTCTTTATTACTTCCTATTAATGGCAACGATGACCAAAACTATGTTTGTCAACTCTCAACAACTTTTATTCATCATACTCTTTATATGTAAGTCATTACTCTTCATAAGATCAATATGATCTTTTTGTTTCTTTTTATTCTTTCTTTTATTCCCTCAAGATCATAGCAAGATAGCAAAGCCCTTGACTCAAAACTAATCTTTATTATATAGCTCATGGACTCGATTACATAGATAGGGACCCACACAAAACTCAAAGCTAGATCATACTAAAACTTTATTCTACTAGATCAAGATATAACCAAAAGGATCGAACTAAGAAAAACGGTAAAGATAGAAGTGTGATGGTGATACGATACCAGGGCACCTCCCTCAAGCTTGGCAGTTGCCAAGGGGAGTGCCCATACCCATGTGTTTATGTCTCTTTCTTCAGAGGTGGTGATGATGGAGTTGTTGAGGATGTAGGCTTATCGTCCATCTTCCAAGGCATAGTGTCATGGAATTGTCACGTCAGATGTCCTCATGAAAGGACTTAGTTGTGGATCCATCGCAACTAGGAAGCTTGAAGGGGTTAATCGGGACAAAGGACACAAGAGGTTTTTATACTAGTTCGGCCCCTTACGGTGAAGGTAAGGCCTACGTCTAGTTGGGTTGGTATTGATGTTTCGATGACCAGGGAGCGAGATACGCTATGCCTGGCTCTCGATGAGTTGTTTCTTGCCCTAAGTCGCCCGCAGGTCGTCCCCTTATATACCCGGGTTGACGCCCTGCGGATTACAGAGTCCCGACCGGCTTATACACAATGTCCGGCTTGGTGACTAGTTAAGTCTACCTTATGATACAAGTATATTACTATGGCGGTTTACTACAACGGGCCTTAAGTCGCCCGCGGGCCTTAAGCTTTCTATGAACCGCCATCTTCATACTTTGGTCTTGGGCTTCTCTCTGGTGAGTCTTCTTTGCGTAACCCGGCCCCTCCTGGCCGGCTTACACAAATAGTTATATCCCCAACATTAGGCCCCAGATTGATTTGAACCTGTTCATGTCAATCTTAAAATACCTTATGAACTGTCCTGCAGTCTTTTGTCTTGCACGAAGAATTTTAACCCGTCGTGACGTCATCATCTGGATCCGGGTTAAATCACCGTGATGTCATCTTCAATAAAACTTATTTTTATTCCGCCATATCTTCAACGGATCTTTGTCTTTACTGACTATCCCGAGAATCGAGGCGCCTTAGCCGCTGGATAATAAATGTTATCTCCTTGTTTTTCGTGCCCTCTCGGTCAGTCTTCTTTTATAAATAGGGCGACCTAGGTCTTTCCCCCAGTCGTCTTCTTCCTCTTGCCTCCTCCCGAGCGCTGCCGTCGCCACCGTCGAACCTCTCGTCTTCATCGACTCAGGCCGCTGCATCAACCTGACTCTGACCAGAGATCAACGACGAACCTCCGCAGCTCGTCCGCATCCATGAGTTCCTTTCATTCCCTTTCTCAGATCTGCATTAGGTCCTTGTTGAGTTCGTCGGTGTTCATCACTGGCCAACACCAAACCCTCGCTAGTTCCTTCCAATGCCCTGTTTAGATCGTGAAAACTACGTAGAATTGTTGCGGTGCTTGTTTGTATTGATCTTGCATAAAAATAGATCTCCTTTCCCTTGTTCAGGAACCCTCTTCGAGTGCATGAACTTCTCTGCCTCGTTTTAGGTCTAGAAAATTTCCTTTCAGAGAAATATTTTGATCCAGAGTAATAACTGTTATCTGTGAAACTTGCTTTTATCACCCGGAAAACCTCTTCTGGTAAATGCCCTGAAATACAACTGTCGAGGTGTCCGGCTTAAATAAATGACACAGAACTTTAATTGCTCCTCATGACCCGGAAAAATTGTGAACTGCACTTGATACTTGTAGCGGCTTAAGTATTGTTGCACAGTCATCCTTACATCATTAGTCCCCTCATTAAGCCGCCACCTTAAATAATTAAGATTTTTCTCACGGGTTAAAATTGAACAGGATACTCTTGTTTTTCCATAGGCCAACTGTTGTGATGGCTCCTAAGGCTACCAAGGCCCCTGTAACTTGCAATTGGGTTCCATCCATAGTTACCAATAGCAAACTAGCTGAGTTTGTAAAGTCTGGGCATCTGCCAAAAAAGGATGTCATGTCTTACCGTGGCCCTGACCCGTCTGAAGAAAAGCCTCACCCCAAAGCAGGGGAAGTAATAATTTTTACAGATCAAATGAGCCGTTGATTTGCTCCTCCCGGCTCAAAAATTTTCAGAGAGGTTTTAAATTTCTTTGACCTTAGACCTCAAGACATAGGACCCAATTCCGTGTCAAATATTTGTAATTTCCATGTCTTCTGCGAGGTGTACCTGGGAGAAGAGCCAAGTCTGCTTTTGTTCAGGGAACTTTTTTACATGAACCGACAAAATGAACGTGCCAACGGGCCCAGTCTTGAGCTTGGCGGTATCTCAATCCAGCAACGAGGAGACTGTCTTTTCCCTTATGCTGAGTTGCCGAGCCACCCAAAATCTTGGAACCAGACGTGGTTCTACTGCCAGGACACTTCTCCGGCTGATGAAAAACCTCTGCCCGGCTTTCGCGCCCCGCGCCTTGAGTCTAACCATCAGCTACCAGACAAGCTGACAACCCTTGAACGCGTGCCTCTCAATTCCACCATCAGGAAGATTAAAGCTCTCTTGGGAAATGGTTTAAACGGCATCGATCTAGTCCGAGTCCGGGTCACTTGGTGTATACTTGCATTAAGCCGCCGTTCCGGCTTAATGTGTACTTATACTGGAGAAAAGAATGATCCGCTACGCCATAGCCCTGACGACTTACCAGATGATGTGGTGGATGCTACAACCCAGTCACTGCTGAAGGAGGGCACTGTGACGAGAAACGCCTTCGGCTTACTCCCATTTTGCAAGAATAACCCGGCTCCTGCGGTAAGTTATCAATCATAACAAATGTTTACGGATCCATTATACCTTTCTTGATACTCATAATTCTTTAATTTTTTCCACAGGCTGGTGATGACTTCTGGAAAGCCAAATATGACCATGAAGCTGCCAAACAAGCCAGGACGACCAAGAAAGCTGAAAGGAAAGCCGCCAAGGTAGGAACCTCAAAGAAGAAGAAACCCAGCGCCTCCAACTTACTCAGATTGGAGGATAGCTCTTCGGATGAGGAAGAGGTAATCTTTAAATTTTCTTAAGTCCCTTGTTATCACCTGTCTGACATTTTATCCCTTCAGGAGGATACGGGGAACAGTCGAGCAGCCAATGAAGAGGTAACTATAATCTCCTCCGACTCAGAGCCTTTGCCAAAGCAAAAGATCCGAAGGGTGACCCGGAAAGTAAGATTTTCACATGCACTTGCTTATCAAGATCCTCAATTTCTTTTGAAGCAACAACAGCTTGAGAGCCGGAGGCAGACCCGGAACAACAAGGATGCAGAACTCTCATCCGGCTTACCTGACGTAACCAGGAAGCGTCGGACTGAGGTTATCTCCGATTTATGTTCTGTTTTACCTTTAGCAGGCTTAATTCATCATCCTCTCAATTCGTCCGACTCCAATTAAACATGCCGACTTTCAAAACTGCTCCCGGGTAATGTAACCTTATGCACTTTTACTTTACCCATGCTTGCATATTCATCCTTCTACTTTTGTTAACAGCATGCAAGTGAAGCCCAGTAAACGGGCAAAGAAGAATAAGCCATCTGAAGAGCCGGTCGTAGCCGAACCGGTGATTAATGCATCTGCTCCAGACAGCTCTGCCCATCAGCCACTGCCAGATCCGGCTTCTGATATTCCAATGCCAACTTCTGATCCACATGCCGAAGATACTCTCCACACAAGTGACCCGGAAACTCCTAGCCCGGTCAAAACAAATGAACCGGAAGTTGAGGTTGTGAAGTCTCAGTTTGTTGAACCAGGATGGCCTACCGTCCTTGCCAAATGTACCGCGAAGGAAGAATTTGCCCAACGCCGAAAGGCCAAGCAGGACATTACTGATTATACTCACTTAAGCATTGGTGATATAGTCTCGGCCTATCTGAATCAAGTGCATAATAGCCGTGACCTGGAAATTGACATGGTGAAACAATACAACACAAATCTGAGGTATTACTTATACTGTTTACCTGAGTCTTACATACTGTACCAGCCCCCAAGTCTATTGCTTATTGAACAAATATGCTGTAGATTTTAGAAATCTGCTTTACCTGTTAACTTATCCGGCTCAAAAAGAATTTACTTAACCCGGTTATAACATAAGGCTTTTAAATTTTCAATACACATTATCCCCCAAGTGTCAAGTATCTTTACTTGTAAGGTGCTTGAGACTTTAATATATGTGACCCGGCAAGAGAAGGTTTACAATTCTTCAGCATACATTAGCCCCCAAGTGTCAAGTATCTTTACTTGTAAGGTGCTTGATACTTTAATGTTACCTTATAATCCTTACCATAACCTAGTGTCAATGCAGGCTGCCATAAGTCAGTTTGAATCCGAGCTTGCGTTCCTGAAGAGTCATCTGGAAACTCAAGAACTTGAGATACAAAAGGCTAACTCCAAATTTGAATTCACTGTCTCTGAAAATGAGAAACTAAAGAAGAAATTTGAGTCGGAGAAGAAAACTTGGGCTGATGAGAAGGCTTCCCTGGTGACTCGGGCCGAAACAGCCGAAGCATCTCTTGTAGAAGCAACAACCGAGCTGACCGACTTAAAACAACAAATATCTCAAATGGTCTCAACCATCTTCGGTAAGTCATTGTGAAACAGATCTAAACATTGTAGCCTTATAATGACTATTGCATTAATTACTTCCGGATGACGGTTATGCTTATGCACATACAGGCCCCAGGAGTACCAATCTGAAGCAAAACATGCAGATTAAGCTCAAAGCAGTTTACACCTTAGTGGAACAGCTGTACTCTGGGTCACAACGCGCCTTGGTCGTTGTAGCCTTATCAACTCCAGATCCCCGCCTTCTGCAAGACGTTTTGAAGAGCCTCGCCTTTCTTCCTCAGCGGATCCAAGACTTAAGGTGGGTGTCCTCAAGAGCCAGTGCTGTGGCCGCATTGAGCCGGGCTAAAGCATGGCTCCCAGAACTAGACCCGGCCGACCTTGCCCTTGGGTACCCAAGTCTGAAGGAAGACGGCACTGCATTTGATGACCATGATTTCACCGCCTGCGTCAGAGCCATACGTCCGGTGGCAACCCTTATTGGAAACAACACTGACCTTAGCAAGTATACGCCGGCTTATGATAGTGAAAACCAAAGAATCCCAAACGCTCCATATGATCAAATCAGTCTGATCCCTCCAATTCATAAGCATACTTTTGCTCCTGAAGTAGACCCGGCCGGTTTAATAGATGATGAAGCTGAGTTTGAACCTTTGAGCGGCATTGATTGGGCCTCATCAACTTTCCAGGACAAAACAGCCGACGGAGAAGCGGAGAAGGATAACCCGGAGCCCTGAAGCCCGCTGAAGGAGTGAATCGCCAGGTGTTTGGCCAAAAAACAATGCTTCATCAATTCAGACTCGGGGAGTCTTGTAATAGGGTAGAAAGAACTCCCAATGCTCGTCATGCCTTCGTGCATGCTCTTATCGCTTAAGGCTTTCCGTAAGCCACCGTGGCTGTATATTTCTGGCTTTATTTCTTTGGCGTTTTAAATTCTGCTCGCCTTATTCTGCACAGAAAGTATTGATAACCCGGACACAAACCAAGCGTTTGATATACAGGCTGGTTTATGACCATATTTTGTTAAACCTAAGCAT
Organism: Triticum dicoccoides; assembly: GCF_002162155.2. NCBI lineage: Eukaryota > Viridiplantae > Streptophyta > Magnoliopsida > Poales > Poaceae > Triticum > Triticum dicoccoides. The sequence goes on along the minus strand of NC_041389.1, from coordinate 433,576,566 downwards.
AATAGCATACCTGCGATCCTTGGATAATCTTTCCGGCTCATATGACGTTCACCCGACACTTAATGACCTGGGGCGATGAATATTAAACCGGTAAGACAAAAAACATCTCATAATGCTTTCCACAAGGTTTCAGGATAATCAAAATACTTTACAGGCTTCTGATTCGGATACGATCAGTAAACCGTTCCAAAGGGGTTAAGCTAAGATTCGAATACGATCATATAGCCCCAAGTGGCTTGGCGATGCCGATCAAGTGGGTATCGACAACTATGTTCTCTTTGGTTCGAATACGACCTATGTTTGAACAGGAAGCCCCCAAGTGACCATAAGATTTGTTTAATGATGTTGATTCGTATACGATCCACGTCAGACCTAAAGGGGTTAAGCTATGATCCAAATATGATCAAGAAGCCCCCAAGTAGGTTTGGCAGTATGCCGATCAAGCGGGTATCGACAGCTATGTTCTCTTTGGTTCGAATATGACCTATGTTTGAATAGGAAGCCCCCAAGTGATCATGGCTAGATTCAGATATGATCATAAGCCGGACCAAAGGTAAAGCCAGATTCAGATATGATCCAGTCCCTATTGGTTATTTCTACCACCTGTCAAAAAGACATATATACTTGTTTGTGGGTGAAAAAAGGACAGAGGTCCTGCTTTATTACTTTATATAATATATACATTGTCAAAAGCATATATATCTCAAGAGTCGATGGCTTAAATATAACAAGGCTGAATATGAGTTATATCCCACGGCCGGTGGGGCGAATCGCACTGGATATCACTTAGCAAAGCTGCCTCCACTCCATAAGCTATGAAGAAAGGTGTATAACCCGCCGGATCGAGGCCACTTACCCTTATGTCTTTGATTGTTACCCTGTGTATTAACGTTGGCCACAAGTTCTGGGTTGTCGTCCGCCTTACGCTTATGGGCACTTTGGTTCACCGGGTTGTGCTGTTGGCCCTTTCTACTGTTGCTCCGTTTTCCCTTCCCTGTCTTTTCATCATTAGACCCGGGATCTTTGGTACTATCAGAATCAGCGTACTTGACTAGAGCTGCCATTAGTGTACCCATATCCTTGCAGCCACGTTTAAGGCGCCCTAACTTCTGCCTCAGTGGCTTGAAGCTGCAATTCTTTTCCAGTATAAGGACTGCAGAGCCGGCATCCATCTTATCATATGAATGAATTATCTCCTTGACCCGGCGTACCCAATGGGTGGTAGATTCACCTTCCCCCTGCTTACAATTTGTCCAGTCCACGACTGTCATAGATTGCTTACAGGTGTCCTTGAAGTTCAGGATGAAACGGGCTTTTAGCTCTTCCCACGAACGAATAGAATCGGGTGGTAAGCCTTTAAACCAAGACCGGGCCATTCCATCTAACATCATGGTAAAATATTTAGCCATTGCCGCGTCACCCACCTCCAACAGCTCCATGGCCATCTCATAACTCTCGATCCATGCTTCAGGCTGTAAGTTGGCAGTGTAATTCGGCACCTTTCGAGGTCCCTTGAAGTCCTTGGGCAGGCGCACATTGCGCAAAGCCGGTATCAAACAAGGAACTCCGCCGGTTCTGGTAGCTACTCCCATATCAATAGAAGTTGTTGGATATTCTGGGATATCTTGATGAGCCGCCAGCTGAGCCGCCTGTTGAGCCGCCAGTTGAGCCGCCCGCTCGTTCTCCTGACGTACTTGGTCTTGCACCGGGTTATAGCCACCATGATAGTTACGGCGTTGGGCATTGCTTGATAAAGCTTCGGACTTCATGTGCCTGCTGTAACTTGGGCTCCGGTTCTGACGAGGCGGTGCTAACCAAGGCGGAGGGGTTGAATGAATCCTATCCTGGCTGTAAGAATAGGTCTCCTGCTGAGCCAGGGCCGTCTGGACAAGTTCCCTGATCCTCCGAGTCTCCACTGCTATTGCATCATCACCGTCCACCGGAAGAGCCACCAGGCGCGCTGACGCCGCGATTTAATTCTCCATGGGGTTGGAAAAGTGACCCTCCGGTATCGGCACATAACGCGGCGGCGCCATGCTCATATGAGGAGGTGGCATCTCCCGACGCTGAGCCGGTCCTCCCGCTCTGGATGTCATAAACTGATTAGCATCGGGCGGGTTACTTGGGCTGGCTCCGGGTGTAGCAAGAAGAACCCTAGGGTCGTAATTCAGAGGTGACCGAGATTGGGTCTTCTGGTGTCTCCTCCTCATTACTTCATTGGACGTGTTTAAACTCATCGTGAGATGGTAAGCCTCTGACTGCAACCGCTGTGCCCGGGCGTCGAGAGCCGCCCGCTCCGTAGCTAGTCTAGTATCCTCAGCTGCTAAGGCCTCCTTGGCCTAAACTATCTCCTCACGTACCCGTGCTACCTCCATGTCATGCTCATCTTTGTTCGCAGGGATAACCGTGGCGGTTAGGTCTATCAGCACTTGAGCCGGCGGGCGCACAGGGCCTCCTGCCCCAGCCGCTCCTAACCCGGAAGTAATTGCAGCTGCGACTGTAGAGTTTTGTGCGGGTTGAGTCCCAGCCATAAAGACTCCTATCCAATTCGGCGACTCACAGGGGTCCGGAATACTAAAGCCATCGGAACAGCCCCCGAGCACACCATCTTGGACTTGATACAGAGAATCCGTTGAACCGGCGGACGAATCACCATCAGAGTGGACGGCCGTCTCACCACCATCTTCGGGTCCTCCAGAAAGCTCTTCTCCATGGATGCAGCCCACAAAGACACGCTTCATGTCGGGTTGAGCTCGAGCGGGTTTCGCACGCTGAGCCGTCTCGACGAGGTCGGTGCAGTTGTCCGGCTCAGGCCCCGGCTCAACAATCCGGCCGATGAAGACGTGGATCCCTCCGAAGGGGACCCGGTACCCGTAATCAATTGAGCCAGCGTCGAGGACCCAGCCTTCGTCGTTGATGTAGATCTTGCCGCGACGACTCTTGGTCATCCGGCCTACTACGTATCCCTTAAGCCCTTCGAAGTTGCCCTTCAAGAACTCGAATCCACCGTGCGCTGGCCCCACAGTGGGCGCCAACTGTCGTGGAATTTTCACGTCAGATGTCCTCGTGAAAGGACTTAGTTGTGGAGCCATCGAAACTAGGAAGCTTGAAGGGGTTAATCGGGACAAAGGACACGAGAGGTTTTTATACTAGTTCGGCCCCTTACGGTGAAGATAAGGCCTACGTCTAGTTGGGTTGGTATTGATGTTTCGATGACCAGGGAGTGAGATACGCTATGCCTGGCTCTCGATGAGTTGTTTCTTGCCCTAAGTCGCCCGTAGGTCGTCCCCTTATATACAAGGATTGACGCCCTGCGGCTTACAGAGTCCCGGCCGGCTTATACACAATGTCCGGCTCGGTGACTAGTTAAGTCTACCTTATGATACAAGTATATTACTATGGCGGTTTACTACAACGGGCCTTAAGTCGCCTGCGGGCCTTAAGCTTTCTATGAACCGCCATCTTCATACTTTGGTCTTGGGCTTCTCTCTGGTGAGTCTTCTTTGCGTAACCCGACCCCTCCTGGGCGGCTTACACAAATAGTTATATCCCCAACACATAGGCTCACTGATACGTCTCCATCGTATCAATTTTTCCAAATACTTGCATGATTTGAATGAAACTAACCCGGACTGACGTTGTTTTAGCAGAACTGCCATGTTGTTATTTTTGTGCAGAAAACAGAAGTTCTCGGAATGACCAAAAAATCCACAGAGATTACTTTTGGAAAATATAAAAAATACTGGCGAAAGAATCAAGGCCAGGGGGCCCACACCCTGTCCATGAGGGAGGGTGGCGCCCCCCTCCCCCTGGGCGCGCCCCCCTGCCTCGTGGGCCCCCTGGTGCTCCACCGACCTCAACTCCAATTCTATATATTTGCTTTCGTGGAGAAAAAAATTAGAGAGAAAGTTTCATCGCATTTTATGATACAGAGCCGCCGCCAAGCCCTAATCTCTCTCGAGAGCGCTGATCTGGAGTCTGTTCGGGGTTCCGGAGAGGGGGATTCATCGCCGTTGTCATCATCAACCATCCTCCATCACCAATTTCATGATGCTCACCGCCGTGCGTGAGTAATTCCATCGTAGGCTTGCTGGACGGTGATGGGTTGGATGAGATTTACCATGTACTCAAGTTAGTTTTTTTAGGGTTTGATCCCTAGTATCCACTATGTTCTGAGATTGATGTTCCTATGAATTTGCTATGCTTAATGCTTGTCACTAGGGCCCGAGTGCCATGATTTCTAATCTGAACCTATTATGTTTTCATGAATATATGTGAGTTCTTGATCCTATCTTGCAAGTCTATAGTCATCTATTATGTGTTATGATCCGACAACCCCGAAGTGACAATAATCGGGATACTTCTCGGTGATGACCGTAGTTTGAGGAGTTCATGTATTCACTAAGTGCTAATGCTTTGGTCCGGTTCTCTCTTAAAAGGAGGCCTTAATATCCTTAGTTTCCATTAGGACCCCTCTTCCTCGGGAGGGTAGGACAAAAGATGTCATGCAAGTTCTTTTCCATAAGCATGTATGACTATATTCGGAATACATGCCTACATTACATTGATGAACTGGAGCTAGTTCTGTGTCACCCTAGGTTATAACTATTACATGAGAAATCAAATCCGATATAATTATCAATCACTGATCCAATGCCTATGAGCTTTTCACATATTGTGCTTTGCTTATTTACTTTACCGTTGCTACTGTTACAGTTACTACAAAACTACTACTGTTACTTTTATCAGTGTTACCATTACTATCATACTACTTTGCTACTAAATACTTTGCTGCAGATACTAAGTTATCTAGGTGTGGTTGAATTGATAACTCAACTGCTAATACTTGTGAATATTCTTTGGCTCCCCTTTTGTCAAATCAATAAATTTGGGTTGAATAATCTACCCTCGAAAATTATTGCGATCCTCTATACTTGTGGGTTATCAAGACTATTTTCTGGCGCTGTTGCCGGGGAGCACAACTCTATTCTTTGAGTCACTTGGGATTTATATCTGCTGATCACTATGAGGAACTTGAAAGATGAAAGAACTAAGATTTTCCCCTCAACTACGAGGGGAGGTAAGGAACTGCCATCTAGCTCTGCACTAGATTCTCCATCTGTTTTGAGTAAGCTTGCGACACCTAAACCTGCTACTCCTATGAATTCTGATATGTCGCATGTTATTGATGATGCCACTTCTGCTATGCATGATACTTATGATGAAACTACTTCTGTGCTTGATACTACTTTGCCATTAGGTGAATTCCTAGATGAACAACTTGCTAGGGTTAGAGTGAATGAAATTAATGAAGATGAAATTATTGATGATAGTGATGATGAAGGTTCTCCCTCTAAGTATGAATTGCCTGTTGTTCCTGAGGGTTATGTTTTGGATGAAGAAGCTGCTAGAGCTATTCTTGCTTGCAATGATAGATATGATCTTAAGAAGTTATTAGCTAAATGGAAGCAGCAATCTCTGAATGCTAAAATGAAATATGACCCTGCTTTTGCTACTTGGCCTATCTTTGTTACTGATCAGGATTATGAATTCTCTGTTGATCCTAAGATAATTACTTTGGTTGAATCTGATCCTTTTTATGGCTATGAATCTGAAACTGTTGTGGCACATCTTACTAAGTTAAATGATATAGCCACCCTATTCACTAATGATGAGAAATCCCGCTACTATTATATCCTTAAGATATTTCCGTTCTCATTAAAGGGTGATGCTAAAACTTGGTTTAATTCTCTTGATCCTGGTTGTGTGCGTAGTCCTCAGGATATGATTTATTATTTCTCCGCTAAATATTTCCCTGCTCATAAGAAACAAGCTGCCTTGAGGGAAATATATAATTTTGTGCAAATTGAAAAAGAGAGTCTCCCACAAGCTTGGGGAGGCTTCTCCGATTACTTAATGCTTTGCCTGATCATCCTCTTAAGAAAAATGAAATACTTGATATCCTCTATAATGGACTAAGTGATGCTTCCAAGGACCACTTGGATAGTTGTGCTGGTTGTGTTTTCAGGGAAAGAACAGTCGCCCAAGCTGAATTACTATTGAATAATATGTTGACTAATGAAAATAATTGGACTCTTCCTGAGGCAATTCCTGAGCCAATTGAGTCAACTCCTGAGCCTATTCCTAAACCAACTCCGAAGAAAAGGGGAGTTCTATTTCTCAGTCCTGAAGATATGCAAGAGGAAAAGAAATCAATGAAAGAAAAAGGTATTAAAGCTGAAGATGTTTAGAAATTACCTCCTATTGAAAAAATACATGGTCTTAATATACCTCCTATTGAAGAAACACATTGTCTTGATAACCCGACACAGGTAGTAAAGGTAAATTCTCTCTATAGATATGATAAGGTTGAAATCCCGTCTACTAAATTTCCTAGCCAATGTTTAGAAGAATTTGATGATTTTATGGCTAGGTAAGAAAGTTTTAATGCTTATGTTGGTAGAGAATTAAAGAGTAATGCTTACGTGATTGGACGCTTGAGTGATTATATGGCTAGAGTTAAAGGTGAACTTAAACTCATTAGCAAATATGTTTCTATGGTTACCACTGAAGCAGAACAAGTACTTAAAGCTCAAAGTGATTTGCTCGATGAATTAAATAATAAACATGACTTTCCTGTTAGAGTGGCTACTAGAACTGGTAAAATGACTCAGGAACATTTTGTATCCTGAAGGCCAGCCTAAGAGAATTGAGCAAGATTCTTATAAATAATTTAGATGCACCTAGTCCTTCTAAAAAGAAGAAAAAGAAAAACGATAGGACTATGCATGCTTCTAGTGAACCTGTTGTAGACACACCTGAGAATCCCAATGATATTTCTATCTCTGATGCTGAAATACAATCTGGTGATGAACATGAATCTTGTGACAATGTTAATGATAATGTTCATATTGATGCTCAACCTAGCAATAACAATGATGTAGAGATTGAACCTGCTGTTGATCTTGATAACCCACAATCAAAGAATCAACGTTATGATAAGAGAGACTTTGTTGCTAGGAAGCATGGTAAAGAAAGAGAACCATGGGTTCAGAAACCCATGCCTTTTCCTCCGAAGCCATCCAAGAAAAAGGATGATGAGGATTTTGAGTGCTTTGCTGAAATGATTAGACCTATCTTCTTACGTATGCGCTTAATTGATATGCTTAAAGTGAATCCTTATGCTAAATATATGAAGGATATTATTACAAATAAAAGAAAGATACCAGAAGCTAAAATTTCCACCATGCTTGCTAATTACACTTTTAAGGGTGGAATACCAAAGAAACTTGGAGATCCAGGAGTACCAACTATACAATGCTCCATTAAAACAAACTATGTTAAAACTGCTTTATGTGATCTTGGAGCCGGTGTTAGTGTTATGCCTCTCTCTTTATATCGTAGACTTGAATTGAATAAGTTGACACCTACTGAAATATCTTTGCAAATGGCCGATAAATCAACTTCTATACATGTCGGTATTTGTGAGGATGTGCCTGTTGTGGTTGCAAATGTCACTATCTTAACGAACTTTGTTATTATTGATATTCCCGAGGATGATAGTATGTCGATTATCCTTGGTAGACCACTTTTTGAATACTCTAGGGGCTGTTATTGATTGCAACAAAGGCAATGCCATTTTTCATGTTAATGATAATGAGCATACGGTACACTTTCTGAGGAAACAACCTCAAGTTCATAGCATTAATTCTATTGGAAAAATTCCAACTATCATTATTGGAGGTTTTGAATTTCCTCTTCCTACTGTCAAGAAAAAAATATGATATTCTTATTATTGGGGATGTTTGTATCCCCGTTGAGGTAACCTAGTGTTATTCGAAATTTCTCTGGTTCCATGTTATTCGGAATTAGTTTGTTAACAAGACTTGATCAACCTTGTTAGTGGATTCCTTTTGATAATCATGAGATGGATGAAATTAGAAGGCACAACCTTTTGTACCCTCTTTTTACTTTCTGTTATTTAGAATAAATAAAGCAAAAATAGTATTTTCAGTCTGTTTTCTGAGTTATCCATGCAATAAAAAATATCTCGAAAGTAAAAGTTCTCCAAATGCCCTGCAAATTTAGTATGATTTGTTATGGAATATTTGAGGATTTTAGGCACTGAGAACACAGCAGGGGGCCAGCACCTCGCCACGAGGGTCCAGGGCGCGCCCACTCTGACTGGGCGCGCCCCCTGCCTCGTGGGCCCACGGTGGCCCCCTCCACTTATTCCTGCACCCACACACTCCATCTTCCTCCCAAAAAATCCCCATCTAGCTCAAGCACGTGTTCTAGCTCATTTTGCTGTGATTTTCGATCTCCTTGCTCAAAGCTCCATTCACAAAATTGCTTTGGGAGATTGTTCTTGGTATGTGACTCCTCCAATGGTCCAATTAGTTTTTGTTCTAGTGCTTTATTCATTGCAAATTTTTGCTGCATTGGTGACCCTGTTCTTGAGCTTGCATGCCAAATTTATGAGGTCCCAAGTAATTCTAATGCATGATATAGGCTCTAGGCACTTGTGGGAGTAGTTACTATCAGTTTTATTGAGTTTTATCCACTTTTATTTTGAGTTACTAAAAATTTCAGAAATTTTTCAGAGGAAGAAATATGTTTAGGAAAATGTACCAAGGTGGTTCTTCAACAAAGAAGGGACCCAGGTGTGCTATGCCTAAGCAAGACGATGAACCACCAAGGGAAGCTGATGTGCGGCCTTGTGAATGGCCGTCAGAAGAGTTTATGGTCAAGGCAGGCATCAAGGATGAATTTGATGCATATGTGCGTAACGCCGATCTTGAGGACTTCATGCAAGATAAGTGTCCGCAGTACTACTATTTGACTGATTCATTCGTGATAAGGTTTAAATTTACATCTTCGCGTAATTCTCAAAGTGTCCTATTTGATATTTATGATCAATCATATACCATGGACCTAGAAGATTTTACTACTGCTTGCAAACTCCCACAATGGGGTAATGTTAATGAACCCCGTAAATCTGAATATAAGGACTTTCTTGCTAGTATCACTGTGGGAGAATCTAGAGATATAGCACAAGCTACCATAGGGAGCATTCATTTTCCTGTTATACATTATTTTGCTCTCTTCATTGGTAGATGCATTAATGGTAAAGATGAAGCATGTCACATGTGTGTTCCTGATCTTTGTGTCCTCAAGAGTGTTGTATTAGGTAATAAGGATTACAACTTGGGGGCAATTGTTGCACGTAGGTTGCATAATAATGGTTTAGTTTGAGATTCATTTGGAGGGATTTATGCGACCCGTGTTGCTAATTATCTTGGTATACCTCCACATGAGGGTGATAGGGAGTTGCTTCCCGCCTATTTAGATTATGACACTATGGTCAGTCATCATTTTCTTGTGAGGAATGAATAATTCCTCCAGTATCGACTAATCTTTGACGGACGTCGCACTGTCCATGTTACTCTCCCTGCTCCTTCCCTTTTTGATTACCAGGCAAAACGAAGATATGTTGTCACCAGGGAGGAGACAAACGAACACGAGAGGAGAGCGGAGGCAGCTCGTCACCATGCCACAGCTCAGGAGGCAATGGCTGTTGCATCTCAGTATGACCCCAGTTATAACTTCGGATATCAGTCAGGCTATCCATGGCCAGAGACCAACTTAGGCAAAAAGCCAAAGCTTGGGGGAGTACGTATTTCTCACCGACATTACATTCATGTTCACACACTTATTCTAGTTGTCGGTGCTCATACTCTTTCATTGTGTTATCCATGCTAGTTTAATTTTCTTTTTCTAGCTTTCTTCTTGTGTGTTTGATAAACCTTAAGAAAAACCAAAAAAAATATTTAGTTTAATTTCCATGCTTGTAGTAATAATTAAAAAGAAAACCCAAAAATATTTCTCGTTCTTCTTTTACTTGTTGGGAGCTTTCCCGTGTAAATAGTTTTATTTCTTTTCTTTCCTTTGGGGGTCGAGAGGAGAAGACCATAATGAAAATGTTTAGTGGCTCTCATATGCATGATTGTTGATTTATCCAAGAGCCCATATTACCTTGTCTTCTCCCTTGAATTGAATGCTTGCAGATTCCAGCTTAGTCCAATGCACGTGCACTATTATTATATACACACTGTTCGGTCGTGCAAGTGAAAGACAATAATGACGATATATGATGGGATGATTGAGATGAGAGAAGCTGGTATGAACTCGACCTCTTTTGTTTTTGTAAATATGATGAGTTCATCGTTCCTGATTCAACCTATTATGAATAAACATGTTTGCAATGACAATTAGAGATCATAGTTTCTTATGCCATGCTTAATTAGCTAGGAGCTTATAATGGTTTACCTTGCGTGCCAACATGCTATTAAAATGGTTGTGATGTGGTATGATAGGGTGGTATCCTCCTTTGAATGATTCGAGTGACTTGACTTGGCACATGTTTACGCATGCAGTTGAAACCGAATCAACATAGCCTTCACGATATTTATGTTCATGGTGGATTATATCCTACTGATGCTTGCACTCTGTGTTGATTAATTTTAATGCATGTTCATGACTGTTGTCGCTCTCCCAGTTGGTCGCCTCCCAGTCTTTTGCTAGCCTTCACCTGTACTAAGAAGGAATACTGCTTGTGCATCCAAACTCCATAAACCCCAAAGTTATTCCATATGAGTCCAGCATACCGTCCTATATGCGGTATTTACCTGCCGTTCCAAGTAAATTTGTATGTGCCAAACTCCAAACCTTCAAATGAAATTCTGTTTTGTATGCTCGAGCAGCTCATGTTTCAACTAGGGTTGTCTGTATCTTCCATGCTAGGTGGGTTATTCTCAAGGGGAGTGGACTCCGCTCCTCATTCACGAGAAAATGGCTGGTAACCGAGATGCCCAGTCCCATGATCAAAAAGATCAAACCAAATCAAAATAATTAAACAAAACTCCCCCAGGGCTGTTGCTAGTTGGAGGCACTCGTTGTTTCGAGCAAGCCATGGATTGATGCTTGTTGGTGGTGGGGGAGTATAAACTTTACCATTCTGTTTGGGAACCGTCTATAATGTATGTAGCATGGAAGATATCGAGATCTCATAGTTGTTGCGTTGACAGTGAAAGTATACCACTCAAAATGTTATTCATCTCTATTTTAAAATCGAGCTCTGGCACCTCTACAAATCCCTGCTTCCCCCTGTGAAGGGCCTATCTATTTAATTTTATGTTGAGTAATCACCCTCTTATTAAAAAGCACCCGCTGGAGAGCACATTGTCATTGCATGCATTACTATTAGTTTATATTGGGTATGACTTGACTGGATCTCTTTTACCATGAATTACAATGTTTAGTCAGTCCTTGATCTTTAAAGGTGCTCTGCGTTTATGTTTTGCAGTCTAAGAAAGGGCTAGCGAGATACCATCTTGTTATATCATATTATGATTGTTTTGAGAAAGTGTTGTCATCCGAGATTTATTATTATTTCTTGCTAGTTGATTATGCCATTGATATGAGTAAACATGAGACATAAGTGTTATTGTGAATATGGTTAGTTCATAATCTTTGCTGAAAACTTGAATGCTGGCTTTACATATTTACAACAACAAGAGCAAACAGAGTTTGTAGAAGTTTTTCTTTATCACTTTTAGTTTGTCAACTGAATTGCCTGAGGACAAGAAAAGGTTTAAGCTTGGGGGAGTTGATACGTCTCCATCGTATATACTTTACCAAACACTTTTGCCCTTGTTTTGGGCTCTAACTTGGATGATTTGAATGAAACTAACTTGGACTGACACTGTTTTCAGCAGAACTGCCATGGTGTTATTTTTGTGCAGAAAACAAAAGTTCTCGGAATGACCTAAAAATCCACGGTGGTTACTTTTGGGAAATATAAAAAATACTGGCGAAAGAATCAAGGGCAGGGGGCCCACACCCTATCCACGAGGGTGGGGGGGGCGCCCCCTGCCTCGTGGGCCCCCTGGTGCTCCACCGACCTCAACTCCAACTCTATATATTTGCTTTCATGGAGGAAAAAATCAGAGAGAAAGTTTCATCGCGTTTTACGATACGGAGCCGCCGCCAAGCCCTAATCTCTCCTGGGAGGGCTGATCTGGAGTCCGTTCGGGGCTCCGGAGAGGGGATTCGTCGCTGTCATCATCATCAACCATCCTCCATACCAATTTCATGATGCTCCCTGCCGTGCGTGAGTAATTCCATCGTAGGCTTGCTGGACAGTGATGGGTTGGATGAAATTTACCATGTAATCAAGTTAGTTTTGTTAGGGTTTGATCCCTAGTATCCACTATGTTCTGAGATTGATGTTCCTATGACTTTGCTATGCTTAATGCTTGTCACTAGGGCCCGAGTGCCATGATTTCAGATCTGAACCTATTATGTTTTCATGAATATATGTGAGTTCTTGATCCTATCTTGCAAGTCTATAGCCACCTATTATGTGTTATGATCTGACAACCCCAAAGTGACAATAATCTGGATACTTCTCGGTGATGACCGTAGTTTGAGGAGTTAATGTATTCACTAAGTGCTAATGCTTTGGTCCGGTTCTCTATTAAAAGGAGGCCTTAATATCCCTTAGTTTCCATTAGGAGCTCGCTGCCACGGGAGGGTAGGACAAAAGATGTCATGCAAGTTCTTTTCCATAAGCACGTATGACTATATTCGGAATACATGCCTACATTACATTGATGAACTGGAGCTAGTTCTGTGTCACCCTAGGTTATAACTATTACATGAGGAATCACATCCGACATAATTATCCATCACTGATCCAATGCCTACGAGCTTTTCACATATTTTGCTTTGCTTATTTACTTTACCATTGCTACTATTACAGTTACTACAAAACTACTATTGTTACTGAAAGATCGAGGATGTCGCCTAGAGGGGGGGGGGTGAATAGGTGCTTTAAAATAATTATGGTTTAGGCTTGAACAAATGTGGAATAAACCTGGCGGTTAATTTGTGAAGCACAAAACCTACAACAACTAGGCTCACCTATGTGCACCAACAACTTATGCTAAGCATGATAAGCAACTATGTGATAGCAAGATATATGACAAAGAACAATATGGCTATCACAAAGTAAAGTGCATAAGTAAAGGGGCTCGGGTAAGAGATAACCGAGGCACGCAGAGACGACGATGTATCCTGAAGTTCACACCCTTGCGGATGCTAATCTCCGTTTGGAGCAGTGTGGAGGCACAATGCTCCCCAAGAAGCCACTAGGGCCACCGTAATCTCCTCACGCCCTTGCACAATGCAAGATGTCGTGATTCCACTAAGGGACCCTTGAGGGCGGTCACCGAACCCGTACAAATGGCAACCCTTGGGGGCAGTCACCGAACCCGTACACTTTGGCAACCCTTGGGGGCGGTCACCGGAACCCGTCAAATTGCTCGGGGCGATCTCCACAACATAATTGGAGACCCCAACGCTTGCCCGGAGCTTTACACCACAATGATTGAGCTCCGAACACCACCAACCGACTAGGGCGCCCAAGCACCCAAGAGGAACAGGCTCAAGGGCACCAAGCACCCAAGAGTAATAAGCTTCTCAACTTGTAACTTCCACGTATCACCATGGAGAACTCAAACCGATGCACAAATGCAATGGCAAGGGCACACAGAGTGCCCAAATCCTTCTCTCTCAAATCCCACCAAAGGAACTAATGCTAGGGAGGAAAATGAGAGGAAGAACAAGAAGGAGAACACCAAGAACTCCAAGAACTAGATCCAAGGGGTTCCCCTCACATAGAGGAGAAAGTGATTGGTGGAAATGTGGATCTAGATCTCCTCTCTCTTTTCCCCCAAAAACTAGCAAGAATCCATGGAGGGATTGAGAGATAGCAAGCTCAAAGAAGGTCAACAATGGGGGCAAAAACAAGCTCAAGAGATAGGGAACAATTGGGGAAGAAGACCCCCTTAAATAGGTCCCCACGAATCTGCCCGTTATGTGCAGAAACCTGTAGGACCGGTACAACCGGTGCACGAACCGGTACAACCGGCCAAAGCAGAGGAAAAACCAACCTGGGAAAAGCTCTAAGCGGTACAACAGCCTGGGGAACCGGTAGTACCGGTTAAACTGGTTAAACCGGTCAACAACCGCCCAAGAACCGCTCCAAAATAGAAACTAGTCCGGTGGTAGAGCGGTACATGGACGGTACAACCTCCGGACCAATTCTGGAGCAGTACAACCGCTCCAAACACCGGTTGTACCGGTCAACCGGTACAACCTCTCTACGGGGCGGTACAACCTCTCTATGTAAAACACGCAATATCAAAACAGCCACAACTTTCGCATACGAGCTCTGAATTCGATGAAACCAAGTTTGTTGGAAAGCTAGCAACAAGGGCTAACACAATCTTGATAGAAATATAAATAAGAAGCAAATGAGAAAAGGCCCATAAGAAAATGGTGAGAACCCTTCCTTGGATAAGACCGGTAAAACCTCCAACACCGAAAACATCATAAAAGACGCATGCGAACTCCATTTTTGATGAACTCAAGCTTGTCATCAAGATGACCATAAGCTCTAAGACTCACAAAGAGAAACAAACAAGAACAAAGAAACATGATGCAAGGATGCAATGGTTTGAGCTCTCTACTAACGATACGATCAAGCTACCAACTTGAGAGCCCCCCTTGATAGTACGGCAAATGATCCTATAACCTGGTCTCCCAACTACCACCACGAGACCGGTAAAATAGAAAACCTATAAAGGGCAAACCTTTGCCTTGCACATGGTCCACTTGAGCTAGATGAAGACGATCTTGACTCCCTCAAGTTGGATCACCTTTCTTGATTGCGTTGGCTCGATGAATACTAGATGATTGCTCCCCCATTGTCAACTATGGGTGAGCGACTCTTCGGCACATCTTCACAAGTCCATTGACACCACAATGGATGGCAAGATTCAAACTTGATTGCTCCCCCATACTCCATTATGGGTGAGCCACTCTTCGTGTTGCTCCACTTGAACTTGCACACAGCAAACTTGATGATGATCACCACTTGATGTCATCCTCCATGGGTTGTATGGGATCTTCCTCTTGATGCAAGACCATGGAAACATACCTAACCCCACAAAGAACTCTCACGTAGACCATGGGTTAGTACACAAAGCGTAATGGACAATGCTTACCATACCATCGGAACACTTGGTCCCTCTCGGTACAACTTGTGCGCTTTGTGTGTTGATCAACTTGAATCACTCTATGTACTTAGTCTAGATTAACCTTGAATCTTTCCAACTCTCTTCATTTGGATGATGTCTTGAAGGTAAACATGAATGATCACATAATCTTCTTTTTCAAGACATGCTTGCAATAAGCTCAACACTCGCATGACCAATCTTTGGATAATTCCTTAAAAGCACCTTGGTCAACTCATAAACTCCTTGAAACCAACACATGGACTTCAAGAAAAACCTATGGACAAATCCTTCAAATATAACTCAAGACAACCATTAGTCCATAGAGATTGTCATCAATTACCAAAACAAAACATGGGGGCACCGCATGTTCTTTTAGTTACTTTTATCACTGTTACCATTACTATCATACTACTTTGCTACTAAATACTTTGCTGCAGATACTAAGTTATCCAGGTGTGGTTGAATTGATAACTCAACTGCTAATACTTGAGAATATTATTTGGCTCCCCTTGTGTCGAATCAATAAATTTGGGTTGAATACTCTACCCTCGAAAACTGTTGCGATCCCCTATACTTGTGGGTTATCACTCACCATCATAGAAGGATGATCGAGTCTCCGGGATTCTCAAATCTGTAGCCAAACTCATCCTCTTGAATCTATATTCATACTCACAGTTTTGGTTTTGCAGGTCATAGATCTGGGCTTGGAGGTGCTCAATTTTCTCGTGAAGCTTGAAGATGCTCTCCCCAATGTTCTTGGCATCCAACTTGTGGTTGTTGGTGAACTCTGTGATCATCATGTGGTTGGCGTTGAGTCCGCGTTCCACCATCCCTTGGCACTTGAAAACTTGTTGCTCCATTGCTTCGAGTCTTGTCTCCACGCTTCCGGTCCTCCTTGGTCCCTCAACATCGCGAATGTGCGGCACCCCCTCATGCATCTCAATTGTTTGAGGGTGTTGCATCACCTCCGCGAGGTAGGGGTTGATGAACTTCTCGAAAAACTTGTCCTTGGGGCGCTTGAAGACGTCATGGTGATCTAGATCTGTCCGACAAACAACTCGAAACAAAAGCAGAGGATTTTGTCATGGTACGATGGTCAAAGCCTTCGAGAGATTATATAATGAATTTTTACTGACCAAAAGAAGTATCGTGCAAGAAAACGGAGTCCGGAGGGCACACGAGGTGCCCACGAGGAAGGAGGGCGCGCCCTCCACCCTCGTGGATGCCTCGTGTCCTTTCCGTACTACTTCTTATTTTCCTATTTTTCTAAATATTCTAAAACGGAGAAAAATTTCCATTAGAACTGTTTTTGAGTCGGTTTACTTACCGTACCACATACCTATTCCTTTTTGGAGTCTGAAACATTCTGGAAAGTGTCCCTTATGTACTCCTCCGGGGTTACGGTGTCAATAACATTGGTTTCAACATTTATGGGATTACCTGAGATATAATGTTTGATTATTTGACCGTTCACCACCTTCGGATTTGTGCCTTCGAAGTTGTTCATTTTTATTGCACCAGAACGATAGACCTCCTCGATAACGTAAGGACCTTCCCATTTAGAGAGTAGTTTTTCTGCAAAAAATCTTAAACGAGAGTTGTATAGCAAAACATAATCACCTATATTAAACTCATGCTTTTGTATCCTTTTGTCATGACATCTTTCAACCTTTTCTTTAAACAGTTTGGCGTTCTCATAGGCCTGGGTTCTCCATTCATCAAGTGAGCTAATGTCAAATAGTCTCTTCTGACTAGCAAGTTTGAAATCATAATTGAGCTCTTTAATAACCCAATATGCCTTATGTTCTAGTTCGAGAGGTAAGTGACATGCTTTTCCATAGACCATTTTATACGGAGACATACCCATAGGATTTTTATATGCAGTTCTATAGGCCCATAATGCATCATCAAGTTTCTTGGACCAATTCTTTCTAGATCTATTAACAATCTTTTGCGGAATTAATTTAAGCTCTCTATTACTCAATTCTACTTGACCGCTAGACTGTGGATGGTATGGAGATGCAATTCTATGATTAACATCATACTAAGCAAGCATTTTACGAAAAGCACCATGAATAAAATGTGAACCACCATCAGTAATTAAGTATCTAGGGACTCCAAACCTACAAAAAATAACTTCTTTAAGCATCTTAATAGAAGTGTTATGATCAGCACTACTAGTTAGAATAGCTTCTACCCACTTAGTAACGTAATCAATAGCAACTTCAATGTGTATACCCATTAGAGGAAGGAAAAGGTCCCATATAATCAAAGTCCCAAACTTCAAATGGTTCAATAACAAGAGAATGATTCATAGGCATTTCTTGACGTCTACTAATATTACTAATTCTTTGACATTCATCACAAGACAAGACAAACTTACGGGCATCTTTGAAAAGAGTAGGCCAATAAAAACCGGATTGCAATACCATATGTGTAGTTCTATCTCCCGCGTGATGTCCTCCATATGCCTCGGAGTGACACTTGTGTAGGATCTATTCCTGTTCATGCTCAGGTACACAACGTCTAATAACACCATCTACTCCTTCTTTATAAAGGTGTGGGTCATCCCAAAAGTAATGTCTTAAATCATAGAAGAACTTTTTCTTTTGCTGGTATGTGGAACTAGGTGGTATAAATTTAGCAACAATGTAATTAACATAATCAGCGTACCATGGAGCAGTACGAGAAGCATTTATGACAGCTAATTGTTCATCAAGAAAGCTATCATCAATAGGTAGTGGGTCATCAAGAACATTTTCTAACCTAGACAAGTTGTCTGCAACGGGGTTCTGAGCTCCCTTTCTATCAATAATATGCAAATCAAATTCTTGTAGCAAGAGAACCCATCTAATAAGTCTAGGTTTAGCATCTTTCTTTTCCATAAGGTATTTAATAGCAGCATGATCAGTGTAAATAGTTACTTTGGAATCAACAATATAAGGTCTGAACTTATCACAAGCAAATACAACTGCTAAAAATTATTTCTTAGTAGTAGCATAATTTCTCTGGGCACTGTCTAGAGTTTTACTAGCTTATTGGATAACATTTAATTTCTTATCAACTCTTTGTCCTAGAACAGCACCTACAGCATAATCACTAGCATCACACATAATTTCAAAGGGTAAATTCCAATCAGGTGGCTGAACAATAGGTGCAGAAATCAAGGCTTTCTTAAGTATTTCAAATGCTTCTACACAATCATCATCAAAGACAAAAGGAACATATTTTTGTAAGAGATTAGTAAGAGGCCTAGAATTTTTTGAGAAGTCTTTAATGAACCTCCTATAAAAACTGGCATGACCAAGGGAACTTCTTATACCTTTGATGTCCTTAGGACACGACATCTTTTCAATAGCATCAACTTTAGCTTTAACAACTTCAATACCTCTTTCAGAAATCTTATGCCCCAAGACAATACCTTCATTAACCATAAAGTGGCACTTCTCCCAATTCAAGACAAGATTAGTTTCTTCACACTCTGCAAAACTCGATCAAGGTTGCTTAAGCAATCATCAAAAGAAGTTCCATATACAGAGAAATCATCCATGAAAACCTCAACAATCTTTTCACAAAAGTCAGAGAATATAGCAGTCATACATATTTGAAAGGTAGCAAGTGCATTACATAAACCAAAAGGAATACGTCTATAAGCAAAGGTACCGAAAGGGCAAGTAAAAGTGGTCTTATCCTGATCCTCTTTTAACATAGATATTTGAGAGAAACCAGAATAACCGTCTAGAAAGCAAAAATATGTATGTTTGGACAATCTTTCTATCATTTGATCAATAAAAGGTAAATGGTAATGATCTTTTCTAGTGGCTTTATTTAATTTACGGAAATCAATTACCATTCTATAACCTGTAACAATTCTTTGTGGGATCAATTCATCCTTATCATTAGGAACAACAGTAATACCTCCCTTCTTAGGGATACAATGGACAGGACTTACCCACTGACTATCAGCAACAGGATGAATTATACCTGCCTCTAGAAGCTTTAGTAGTTCATTTCTTACCACTTCTTTCATCTTAGGATTTAACCGCCGTTGGTGATCAACAACCGGTTTAGCGTCTTTCTCCAATTGTGCTGGCATTGAGTGGGGCTAATGCCCTTAAGATCATCAAGAGTATATCCAATAGCAGCACGGTGCTTCTTCATAGTTTTCAATAATTTCTCTTCTTCATGCTCTGAAAGGTTAGCACTAATAATAATAGGATATATCTTCTTTTCATCAAGATAAGCATATTTAAGAGTATCAGGTAATGGTTTAAGCTCAAACACGGGATCACCCTTGGGTGGAGGAGGATCCCCTAGGATTTGAACAGGCAAGTTGTGTTTCAAAATAGGTCCATGTTTAAAGAATACTTCATCAATTTCCCTTCTTTCATTCATAAACATATCATTTTCATGGTCTAGCAAATATTGTTCTAAAGGATCATTAGGCGGCACGGCAATAGAAGCAAGACCAATAATGTCATCTTTACTAGGCAATGATTTGTCATGGGGTTGTCTACGGAATTTAGCAAAATTAAAATCATGAGACATGTCCCCTAAACCAACAGTAACAATATCCTTTTCGCAATCTATCGTAGAATTAATAGTATTCAAGAAGGGTCTACCAAATATAATGGGACAAAAACCATCTTGTGGGGAAGCAAGAACAAGAAAATCAGTAGGATATTTAATTTTCCCACACAAGACTTCAACATCTCTAACAATCCCAACTGGTGAAATAGTATCTCTATTGGCAAGCTTAATAGTAACATCAATATCTTCTATCTCAGCAGGTGCAATATCATGCATAATTTCTTTATATAAAGTATAAGGTATTGCACTAACACTAGCACCCATATCACATAAGCCATGGTAATAGTGATCTCCTATTTTAACAGAAATAATAGGCATGCCAACAACAGGTCTATGTTTATTTTTAGTATCGGGTCTAGCAATTCTAGCAGCTTCATCACAGAAGTAAATAACATGCCCATCAATATTATCGACCAAGAGATCTTTAACCATAGCAATACTAGGTTCAACTTTGATTTCCTCAGGGGGTGTAGATGTCCTAGTATTACTCTTACGAACCATAGTTGAAGCTTTAGCATGATCCTTTATTCTAACAGGGAAAGGTGGTTTCTCAATATAAGCAGTAGGAACAATATGATCAACATTATAAGTGATAGTCTTTTCTTAAACTTTAATAGGTTCTACTACTTTTACTTAAATGGGAGGATGATATTTAAACCACTTCTCTTTAGGCCTTGTTTGGTCGAGGTGGTTTTTGAAGGGGAATGACAGGGTTTGAGGGGGATTAGATCCCCTATAAGCCAAAATTCTCTCCAATCCACTCCAATCCCCTTGGGAGGAGGATTAAACGAACAAGGCCTTAGGGAGATCAACATGAGTAGCAAATGATTCACAGAAAGAAGCTACTATCTTAGAGTCAAGTCCATATTTAGTGCTAAATTCACGAAAAGCATCGGTATCCATAAAAGATTTAACACAATCAAACTTAGGTGTTATACTTGACTCCTTACCTTCGTTGAGTTCCCAATCTTCAGAGTTGCTTTTAATTCTTTCCAATAAATCCCATCTGAATTCAATAGTGTTAATCATAAAAGAACCAGTATAAGAAGTATCGAGCATGGAGCGATTATTGAGTGAAAGCCGAGCATAAATATTTTGAATAATAATTTCTCTTGAGAGCTCATGATTGGGGCATGAATATAACATTGACTTAAGCCTCCCCCAAGCTTGAGCGAAACTTACTCCTTCACGAGGCCAAAAATTATAAATATAATTACGATCACGATGAACCAGATGCATAGGATAAAACTTCTGACGAAATTCCAATTTCAATCAGTTGTCAGAAGTTACTTTCAATTCCAATTCCAATCACGATGACCCACAAGTATAGGGGATCTATCGTAGTCCTTTCAATAAGTAAGAGTGTCGAACCCAACAAGGAGCAGAAGTAAATGACAAGCGGTTTTCAGAAAGGTATTCTCTGCAAGCACTGAAATTATCGGTAACAGATAGTTTTGTGATAAGGTAATTCGTAACTGGTAACAAGTAATAAAAGTAACTAAGGTGCAGCAAGGTGGCCCAATCCTTTTTGTAGCAAAGGACAAGCCTGGACAAACTCTTATATAGAGGAAAGCGCCCCCGAGGACACATGGGAATTTCTGTCAAGCTAGTTTTCATCATGCTCATATGATTCACGTTCATTACTTTGATAATTTGATATGTGGGTGGACCGGTGCTTGGGTACTACCCTTCCTTGGAAAAGCATCCCACTTATGATTAACCCCTCTTGCAAGCATCTGCAACTACGAAAGAAGAATGAAGATAAACCTAACCATAGCATGAAACATATGGATCCAAATCGGTCCCTTACGAAGCAACGCATAAAGTAGGGTTTAAGCCTCTGTCACTCTAGCAACCCATCATCTACTTATTAGTTCCCAATGCCTTCCTATAGGCCCAAACAATGGTGAAGTGTCATGTAGTCGACGTTCACATAAAACCACTAGAGGAGAGACAACATACATCTCATCAAAATATCGAATGAATACCAAATTCACATGACTACTTATAACAAGACTTCTCCCATGTCCTCAGGAACAAACGTAACTACTCACAAATCATATTCATGTTCATAATCAGAGGGGTATTAATATGCAAAAGGATCTGAACATATGATCTTCCACCGAATAAACCAACTAGCATCAACTACAAGGAGTAATCAACACTACTAGCAACCATAGGTACCAATTTGAGGTTTTGAGACAAAGATCGAATACAAGAGATGAACTAGGGTTTGAGAGGAGATGGTGCTGGTGAAGATGTTGATGGAGATTGACCCCCTCTCAATGACAGGATTGATGGTGATGGTGATGGCGATGATTTCCCCCTCCCGGAGGGATGTTTCTCCGGTAGAACAGCTTCGCCGGAGCCCTAGATTGGTTCCGCCTTGAGACGGCGGCACTTCGTCCCGAAAGCTTCCTTATGATTTTTTCCAGGGCAAAAACACCATATACCAGAAGATGGGCATCGGGGGGCTTCCAGGTGGCCCACGAGGCAAGGGCGTGCCTAGGGGGGTAGGGCGCACCCTCCACCCTCGTGGACTGTGGGTGGCCCCCTTTGGTGCTTTCTTCGCCCAATATTTTCAATATATTCCAAAACTGACTTTCATGGAGTTTCAGGACTTTTGGAGTTGTGCAGAATAGGTCTCTAATATTTGCTCCTTTTCCAGCCCAGAATTCCCGTTGCCGGCATTCTCCCTCTTCATGTAAACCTTGTAAAATAAGAGAGAAAACACATAAGTATTGTGACATAATGTGAAGTAACAGTCCATAATGCAATAAATATCAATATAAAAGCATGATGCAAAATGGACGTATCAATACACAATCATCAATATAAATAAGAGCAGGACGTAGGTCTTTACCTCCATCGAGAGGGCCCGAACCTGGGTAAAGATCATCTCCCTTGTTCTTGTTGCCACCGATCTGAGATCCACAGCTCGGGAACCCCAACCCCGAGGTCTGCCGATTTTGACATTGACATTGGTGCTTTCATTGAGAGTTCCACTATGAGATCAACAGAAGGATCGATGGCCCATCTGCAGATTAAGTGCGGCACCGGCTACGGGTGCGCCTGACCAACTTTTTGTGTTTGGTAGCATGATCTTCTATGCCGACTCGGTGGGCCATCTAGATGCCGTCGAGAACTATGCTCCGGATCAGATCATAACTTTTGGAGGCTCAGAATACACCATGGATTCCTGCGGCGAGCTTGTCCTGTCAGGCTGGATGCCCGGCCGAATTGAGATCTTATCAAATGTCGGAGGCTTGACTCCGGAACCGATCTCCCTCGAGGACGTCAGATCAGGCTATCCGACATTGCTAGGCTACGTGGAGGTGTCAATTGCCCCTGCCTCGAACAGCTCCATCGCAATGGCAAGCTCTGATGTTGATCTGAGTCCGGCACCAGACACTACGTCGGGTTTAAAACTGACCTCAGTAACGGATCTGGAATTAACTCCGGCCCCTTACGAAGCCAAAAGCGTGTCAAGTGACTCGCCGATTCCACCAATGTTAGCTCGTTGAGTATATAATAACTGGTATTTGTTGGTTCTATCTTGAACATAAGAAGTTTCCAGTACTGATCGTCTAGTATGTACTACCTTTGTACCATAATACATGACGTCTTAGCGGTGCAAATTGAACGGCTAAAACATCATATATGATGGTACAGAGGGAGTATGTTTGTTGATTGATTGATAAAATCAGCTACTGAGCCTCGTCCAAAGCAAAATGCTTGCTACTCCAGATCAATCTGAACCTCACGGGTCAGTGTTCCTTTTTTAAATCCAAATGGAACGAAATTGTTCAAAATATGAGTTTTTTATATCATGTGTGCTCAACTTTTCAAATTTTGGATAAACCATGAGTTTTTTTATCAGCGGTGAGTAGTTTTACAAATCCAAAATTTTTGAACAAAACACGAGGTGTTTCATGAAACGGGTTAATTTTCTGGCACTGAATTATTTCGATCTCCTGTATTCTAGGAGTTTGATGACTAACTCAAACCTCAGGCACCAAATGTGACTGTGCAAATATGGTACTAAATTGATGATGCGGTTTTGTTGCCAAAGGCAGCAATGATACCCAACCTGTTTTTTTTAGTGCATCGTCTACAAGCAATTAATCTTTATATGGTGTACTCTCTCCGTTCCTAAATGTAAGTCTTTGTAGAGATTTCACTATAAACCACATACAGATGTATATAGATGCATTTTAGAGTGTAGATTCACTTATTTTGCTCCGTATGTGGTCCATAGTGAAATCTCTACAATGACTTACTCCCTCCGTCTAGGTGTGTAAGTCATCTTATGAAAACCAAATAATCCCAAAACACTTAGGCGCGGTGCATTAACTTCTACCATGTTTCTTGTTTCTTGACATATCAACCAATAAGAGATGAGGGGTGTGCATGCTTTTAATGACTTGAGACTACTAAACACGACATGCAGTGGTTAGTTCATTGCATGCAATGCTACTAATTAGCAAATAAACATTAAGGTCTCTCGTTTTCCTCTCCTCTTTGGTCACAGTGCACAACCTAAGATGACTTACTCACCTAGATGGAGGGAGTACCTATTTAGAAACCGAGGGAGTAGTAATGTCTAAAAGCATTAAAGCAGCCAAGCATCTAATTTTTTATTTTCTACTACAAGGCACGTCTAATTAATGTACAAAGCGCTCACAAACAAACATCAGACCGCCTTGAAGCAATATCTGCATGCATGTGCTCCTTCCGGTCAATATCTTTATGTAGATGTAACTTTGTACACCTTTACATGGGCTGGACAATGATGGCCTGGTTGGGAGATGTAACCCGTCTACACCGTCACATCGCAAGCAGCCTAGTGTTATGTGTGCAGTGCAAGCTCACAAGTGGAAGCCAAGTAGATCTTTAGAGCAAGTCTAACAGACCCCTTAAAATGCGTCGACCCACAAAATAACCGTCTGTTTACGGTTTCGGGCGGAAAAAATGACCCGACCAGAAACCGTATCAGCACGCGAACTGTAAAAAAATACGGGGCGCAGTAAAACATCGCCCTCAACCTTTAGATTCATGGGTCGGGAGGCCGACCCGAGCGCGACCCCTATCAACTGCGAGTGGCGGGAGGGACATATCTGGGCGGCTCTTCCCGCTTCCCTCTCCCTCCACCCCCAACCACCTCCCTCCCGGCTCCCCCGGAGCACCTTCCCCGGTGTCCGTTCACCGGCATGGAGGCCTCTCAGCCAAAAATCGTCACCGTAGATGCCATCGACGCGCCACCCCCTTTGGCAGATCTCGTCGGTGCCCATGGCGCACCCATCGTCGTTGAAGGTTGCACCACGCCACCCCGCAAGCGGCAGGGCAATGTCCCCCGCCGGCTCCGACGCGAATTCGGTCTGGCAACCACCGACGGAGAAGGGGAAGGTTCCCGCCGTGAAACGCAAGAAGTCCATGGGGAAAGCTGCCCCGCCAACACCTCTCCCGATTGCTCCGGCAAGAGCTTCCCCAAGCACTCCCGGTGATGGCGTTGTTGCTTCCCCTCAGGTGTTCGAAAGAATGCACACAAGGTATGATTCTTCGACCCCCCGCACTTCTTTTCATTTGAGTTCATTCTACTTGTACGTGACATGTCGAGACTGTTGGGAAACGTAGTAATTCAAAAAAAATCCTACAATCACGCAAGATCTATCTAGGAGATGCATAGCAACGAGAGGGGAGAGTGTGTCCACGTACCCTCATAGACCGAAAGAGGAAGCGTTTAGTAACGCGGTTGATGTAGTCGAACGTCTTCACGATCCAACCGATCCAAGTACTGAATGTACGACACCTCCGTGTTCAGCACACGTTCAACATGACGACGTCCCTCGTGCTCTTGATCTAGTAGAGGACGAGGGATAGTTCCGTCAGCACGATGGTGTGGTGACGGTGATGATGAAGTTACCGGCATAGGGCTTTGCCTAAGCACTACGACGATATGACCGAGGTGTTAAACTGTGGAGGGGGGCACCATGATACGGCTCCAACGTATCTATAATTTTTTATTGTTCCATGCTATTATATTACCCGTTTTGGATGTTTATGGGCTTTACTTTACACATTTATATCTTTTTTGGGACTAACCTACTAACCGGAGGCCCAGCCCGTATTGCTGTTTTTTTGCCTATTTTAGTGTTTCGAAGAAAAGGAATATAAAACGGAATGAAACCTTCGGGAGCGTGATTTTTGGAACGAACGTGATCCAGAGGACTTGGACTGCAAGTCAAGAAGCAGCCGAGGCGGCCATGAGGGTGGAGGGCGCGCCCACCCCTACAAGGCGCGCCCCCTATCTCGTGGGCCCCTCGGGCGGCCACCGACCTACTTCTTCCTCCTATATATACCCACGTACCCCGAAAACATGAAAGGAGCCAATGAAAACCTATTTCCACCGTAGTAACCTTCTGTATCCGCGAGATCCCATCTTGGAGCCTTCGATGGTGCTCCACTGGAGGGGGCATCGACCACGGAGGGCTTCTACATTAACACCATAGCCCCTTCTATAAGTGCATCTAGTGCCACCCCTAGTTGGTTTTGGAGTATTGACGACAAAGTTGGTTGAGGGACTAATGCGTTTGTGAGAATTGCAGGATAACGCAGGTTGTGTCCCTCATTGATTCGGTTTACCTACCGGAGATGACCCCTAAAAATGTATGAAGACATTGAAGACAATGGTGGTATGTGAAGATATTCACATTGAATACTATGACATGAGAAGACATTGAGCGAAGACTATGGAGCGCGAAGACTGTGTTGTTTCGTTGTTTCCTTTTCTTCTGTGTTGAGTCATAGGAACCACCGCACTGTTAAGTGGGGTCCAAGTGAACAAAGTCAGAGTGACTGGAGTGATGCTCAACCCAAATCCTATGTCTTCGAGCGAAGACAATGAGAGCAAATCTTATCCAGAGCTGGATGAGTCAGCTTTGCTTGTAGCCCAAGTAAAGTTGTCGTGTGTGTTTGAAATCTGACCGTTGGAACACGTGTCAGTTCCTTAGTGACCCAGGGTCATTTCGGACATATCAGGTCGGGTTGCCTTGTGGCTATAAATAGCCCACCCCCTACACCATAAATTGGTGGCTGCTCAGAGTTAGTTTACGCTTTTGTCGTTCTGAGAGCAACCCACCTCGAAGCCTTTGAGAGAGAAATCCTTGCGAGGACAAAGCCCAAACACCCAGAGCCAAAGAGTGTTAGGCATCATTGAAGTCTTTTTGTCTATGTGACCTGAAGACTTATTACACTTGAGGACTGTGTATCCTCCAGCCGGTCAGGCATTGCGTTCTGAGCATCCAAGAGTCATTGTGGATCGCCGGTGAACGAAGTCTGTGAAGGTTCGGAAGTCTACCTTGAAGACTTACCAGCGTGATTGGGCGAGGACTGTGTGTCCTTAGCTCAAGGGGAATAAGGTGAAGACGCGGTCTTCTGAGTTGAATCTCAGCCTCCCTAACCAGACGTACAGTTGTCACAGCAACTGGAACTGGTCCAACAAATCCTGTGTCTTCAACAAGTGACTGGTTCTATCCCTTCCCTCCCTTTACTTTGAGTTTGTCTTCGTGAAATCACTGCCTATTTATCTTATCTGTTTGACTTCATTGCTTGACTACTATCGTTGATTGGCTTCATACTATCTTCCATCCTGATCCTTACTACCCCTAGCTGCTATTAGTCTTGGTATGTTCACATTATTGCATACTTGACTATGGCTTGCTTGTTGTAGTTTATCTTCCGCTGCATATCAATTAGGTCATTTCTATTGCTAGTCTTCGAAACTTCCATGTTTTGAAGACTTTGATAAAAATCGCCTATTCACCCCCCCTCTAGTCGATAACTAGCACTTTCAATTGGTATCAGAGCAAGGTACTCCCTTGTTCTGTGTGATTCGGTTTAACCACCTGGAGTTTAGCTATGTCAACTGCAGGGATAATCAAAGTCTCCGCTGCTTGTCCCGTGTTCGATGGAACTGGATATCCCTACTGGAAGAATAAGATGCGCATGCATCTTGAAGCCATTGATGTCAACCTCTGGTATGTCGTCAAGAACGGCGTTCCCAAAACTGGTGAAGGTGTCACCCCTACTGATGTCAAGAAGTTCATTCAACTGGACTCCACTGCAAAGAACATCATCTGTGTTCATCTGACCAAAGGACAGTATGGCCGTGTGAGTGCTCTGGAAACGTCAAAGCTAGTCTGGGACTGGCTATCCAAGGTCGAAGGCGTCTCTACACAGAGAGACCATCTGACCAAAGGAAAGTATGGCCGTGTGAGTGCTCTGGAAACGTCAAAGCTAGTCTGGGACTGGCTATCCAAGGTCAACGAAGGCGTCTCTACACAGAGAGACCAGAGGATCGGTGTTCTTCGCAATCTCTTCAACCGCTTCAAGAGAAACGACAATGAAAATGTCCAGCTCACGTTTGATTGCCTCACCGACATCACAAATGAGCTTCAGGCTCTTGGCGCCATGGAGATTACCAAGCATGAAATCGTCAAGACACTACTGAGATCACTTGACAACTCCTTTGACACCCTTGCCCTCATGATACAAGAACGCCCTGACTTCAAGACACTCGATCCGTCTGATATACTTGAGAGGATCAACACACATGAGTTCCAGCTTTCTGAGAAAAGAGATATCTATGGTCCCAATTATGGCCGAACTCGCGCCTTGAAGGCAAAAGTTGTTTCCTCATCTGAAGAAGAATCTGACTGCGGTTCTGATGATCCTAAAGACATTGGAAAGGAACTTGCCATGCTTGTGAAGAAGTTCCAGAAGTTCACCAAGAAGAAGGGCTTCAGAAAATCTTCACGATCTAGCTCAAGGAATGATGAAGCTTCCACTCATGACAACAAGAAGAGAACATGTCACAAGTGCAGGAAACCTGGACACTATATCTCTGAGTGTCCACAGTGGGACAATGAGAAGAAGAAGAAGAAGAGCAAGGAATATGATTCTGATGACAAGAAGAATAATAAATCTTCAAAGTCTTCTTCTAAGTCCTCATCAAGGTCTTCATCACATAAGAAGAGCTCATCTGGCAAGGCTCGTGCTATTGTTGGCAAGGAAATGGATTCAGAAGAGGAGTCTGCTTCTGAGGAGGCGGAGGTGGAGTCTGAAGAAGAGTCCGACCCTGGCGTTGCAAGTCTGGCTCTAGCCATAGCCTATGTTGCCAAGTCCATCTTCAACACTGAAGACAATGACTTCCACACCAACGCCGAAGCTGATGACATGGACGATCCTGCTCCCACCTACTGCTTCATGGCACGTGGTGCCAAGGTAAAATCACGTGATGCTTACTTTCAAACATCAAGTGAAGATGACTCTGATTGTGAATCCAAACCCAACTACAAAACAATTGCTAAAATTGCTACTGAACAACAAAGGGCTATGGAACATACTCAAAAACTGTTAGACAAAAGCGATGACCTGTTGGACGCGGAAATGACACATTCACAGTCCTTAGTAGAAGACATAAAAAATCTTCATGCTAAGTACCAAGAACTTGAAAGTCTTCATGAGACGCTCTCAACCACATATGAAAAGCTCTCCTATGATTATCTTCAAAGGAAGCAAGAGCTTGAAATTGAAAGCGACTCATGAAGATCTTCAAAAAGAGAATGCGTCATTTCACGCTCAACAGATCAGTTCCGCTCAGGATGGATTTGAACCACCATGCTTAAAATGCATTGAGCGTGATAACGTTACCTCTGTTGCTAAATGTTCCAATGCCGCTGCTGTTGCATTGTCTTCAACTACTGATGTGGAAACTAACCCCTCTACGGAGGATACCACTGCTATTGCTGATGAAAATGCTAGGTTGAAGACATTGCTTGAAACAGGGATGTATAAAAGTCTGAAGGGACATCAGACACTTTGTGATGTCCTCAAAAAGCAGATTCTGAACCGAAACCCTAGGAAAGAGGGTGTTGGGTTCGAGAGGAAAATGAATGCTGATGGTTCCTACTGGAAGCCTGAGCAGTATCCCAAAACCACATGGGTTGCTGCAAAGGAACCTTCAATGGATCCATCCACTTTATCTGGCTTTACCTGTGCTAATCCTATTATCATTGATGAATCCTTTGATGCAAACTATAAACTGTTCAAAAATCAGAATGGTGAAGTGTTTGCGAGGTATATTGGTACTAACTACAGGAATGGACCACCTATGAAGAAGATCTGGGTTCCCAAAAGCTGTCTTGAGAATCTTCCAGTGAATGTCATCATGACACCACCAGGGAAGAAGACAAACCCCAGACCAAAGGCATCATATGGTCCAACGGCTTCATACGAATACATGACTCACTTGAGTCACCCTAACGCCAATGTTTTGCAGGGAAATCGTACTCAAACTTATGAATATGAACGTGTGTCCTCAAACCGCCATGTTCATAGGACTAAGAACTTTTCTGCTTATTCATATGAGTATCATTCATCTCCTGCAAGGCTATTTGCTAGGGCTTCAAAGCCGAAATTCTCAGATGCTTCACTTAGACTCATTGCTTCTAAGCCACCCCTGAAGATGTGGGTGGTGAAGAAGAATTAACTCTCTTTTGCAGAATATGGTCTCCAGCCAGCAATCAAACGCGTCCGATACTATTGCTGGGGACCTAAAACACATTAAGGGACGCATGATAAAATGACTTACTATGTATTCCACATATGAATCACTTACCTGTCATACTGTGTGTTCTAACCTTGATCTAAGCCGTGATAATCCTTGTGTGCGTCAAATGCTTATGCTTCACAACATACCTTGTGAAGCCTATCCTCCTAACTGCACTGTAGGGTATGACACCTCGTGCTTCAGAATGGATTATGGACAGCGGATGCACTAATCATATGACTGGTGATCGAAGTCTTCTCATGGACTCAACCTTACGTCCATCCGA
Organism: Triticum dicoccoides; assembly: GCF_002162155.2. Taxonomy (NCBI): domain Eukaryota; kingdom Viridiplantae; phylum Streptophyta; class Magnoliopsida; order Poales; family Poaceae; genus Triticum; species Triticum dicoccoides. The sequence continues at coordinate 433,545,938 of NC_041389.1, read as the reverse complement.
CAAGAGTCAAATCACATTTGCTGACACTAGTAAACGCAAGGTATTGGGTCTAGGTAGAGTTGCAATCTCAAAGGATCAACACATGGATAAAGTGATGCTTGTTGAATCCCTTGGGTTCAACTTAATGTCTGTCTCAATGCTTTGTGACTTGAACATGATTGTTCTATTCAGAAAATATCGTTGCCTTGTACTAATGGAATCTGACAAGTCTCTAGTCTTTGAAGGGTATAGGAAAGATGATCTATACATGGTAGATTTCTCAGCAGGTCCACAGCTTGCCGTATGTCTTCTTGCAAAAGCTTCAGAATGCTGGCTCTGGCATCAGAGGTTGGGGCATGCTGGCATGAGGAACTTACACATACTCGTCAAGAAGAAGCATGTCATAGGCATCGAAGGTGTCAAGTTCAAGAAAGATCATTTGTGTGGTGCCTGCGAAGCTGGAAAGATGACTAGGGCGAAGCACCCCTCGAAGACAATCATGACGACATCTCAACCCTTCGAGGTGTTACACATGGACTTATTTGGCCCTACTCACTACTGTACCCTCACAACAACAGCTTGTCTCTATGGCTTCGTCATTGTTGATGACTACTCAAGATATACATGGGTGCACATAATTCTCTACAAGACTGAAGTACAAGATGTCTTCAGACGATTCGCCAATCGAGCCATGAACAATTATGGCGTCAAGATCAAGCATATCAGAAGTGATAACGGCACTGAATTCAAGAATACCGGGCTTGATCTTTATCTGGATACAATGGGAATCACTCATGAGTTTTCTGCTCCATACACACCTCAGCAAAATGGCATTGTAGAGCGCAAGAACAGAACCCTCATTGAGATGGCTCGAACAATGCTCGATGAGTACAAGACACCAAGAAAGTTCTGGCCTGAAGCTATTGATACAACATGTCACATCATCAACCGTGTTTACATCCACAAGCTTCTGAGCAAAACATCCTATGAGCTCCTTACTGGCAAGAAGCCAAATGTCAGCTACTTCAGAGTCTTTGGTGCTAGGTGCTGGATCAAGGATCCCCATCACAAGTCAAAATTTGCACCTAAAGCTCACAAAGGCTTCATGCTCGGTTATGGAAAGGACTCGCACTCTTACAGAGTCTTCAACCTCTTTCACTACAAAATCGTTGAAACTATGGACGTGCGATTTGATGAAACCAATGGTTCACAACGAGAGCTCCTGCCAAGCACATTAGATGAAGCTCCTCCTAGCGAATCTATCAAGCTGATGGGAACTGGTGAAATCATGTGTTCTGGAGCACAGCCTGAAGAGGAACTTATCATTTCTGCACCAAACCAACCTGAAGACAATGCTCAGATCGAAGACAATCCTACCAATGATGACAATGATCAGCATGAGCAAGGTCTTCGTCCAGTTCATCCTCGTGTTGCAAATGAAGTACAAATTGAGAAGATAATTGATAGCATCAATGCACCTGGTCCACTTAGTCGCTCAAGAGCAACACAGTTAGCAAATTTCTGTGGGCATTTTTCATTTGTGTCAATATCAGAACCCAAGAAAGTTGCTGAAGCCTTTATGGAACCTGAATGGATTCAAGCCATGCAAGAAGAACTTCAACAGTTCAAGCTGAATAATGTTTGGGAACTTGTCAAGCGCCCTGAACCTCACAAGCATAACATTATTGGCACTAAATGGATATATCGAAACAAGCAAGATGAGCATGGTCAAGTCGTCAGAAACAAAGCACGTCTTGTGGCTCAAGGATATACTCAAGTTGAAGGAATTGACTTCGATGAAACATTTGCTCCTGTAGCAAGGCTTGAAGCTATTCGCATACTGCTAGCCTATGCTAATCACCACAACATCTTGCTATATCAAATGGATGTGAAGAGTGCATTCCTCAATGGCAAGATTGAGGAAGAAGTGTATGTTGCTCAACCACCTGGCTTTGAAGATCCAAAACATCCTGATATGGTGTACAAACTAAACCAAGCACTGTATGGCCTCAAACAAGATCCTTGCGCTTGGTATGATACGATCGAAGACTTCCTGAAGAGCAAAGGCTTCAAACCTGGATCCCTCGATCCCACACTCTTCAGAAGACATATGATGGTGAACTGTTTGTGCCAAATATATGTGGATGACGTTATCTTCGGCTGCACCAACCAGAAGTATAGTGATGAGTTTGGATACATGATGCAAGAGCAATATCAGATGTCCATGATGGGTGAGCTGAAGTTCTTCCTTGGTCTCCAAATTCGTCAGCAAAGGAATGGCATCTTCATATCTCAAGAAAAATATCTCAAAGACTGTCTGAAGAAGTTTGGAATGCAAGATTGCAAAGGTTACACGACGCCAATGCCAGCCAAACACCATCTTGGTCCCGATGACAATGGTAAAGAGTTCGATCAAAAGGTATACCGCTCCATGATAGGTTCCTTACTTTACCTACGTGCATCTAGGCCAGATATTATGCTTAGTGTTTGCATGTGTGCTCGATTCCAAGCGGCACCAAAGGAATCGCATCACTTAGCTATGAAGCGAATTCTTAGATATTTGGCTTACACCCCAACACTCGGATTATGGTATCCAAAGGGCTCAAGATTAGATCTGGTTGGATTCTCATATGCTGATTATGCTGGTGACAAGGTCGATCGCAAGTCTACATCAGGCACATGTCACTTTCTGGGACGATCACTTGTCTGTTGGTCTTCAAAGAAGCAAAACTGTGTATCACTCTCAACTGCTGATCTGAATACATTGCTGCTGGATCTTGCCGCGCTTAGCTTCTGTGGATGAAGCAAACTCTCAAGGACTATGGCATCAATCTGAAACAAGTCCCTCTCTTCTGCGACAACGAAAGCGCTATCAAGATTGCCAACAATCCAGTCCAGCACTAGAAGACAAAGCACATTGAAATTCGTCATCACTTTCTCAGAGATCATGTTATGAAGAAAGATATTGACATCATTCACGTCAACACTGAAGAATAACTGGCAGATATCTTCACAAAGCCCTTGAATGAGAAAATGTTTTGCAAGTTACGGTGTGAGCTAAATATCTTGGAATCCTCAAATGTCCTGTGATCAGGCACACATCCTAACACTTATGCATGTTGATGACTTAGATGTGCAACACACGAAGTAAAGTATATCTTCAATCAATGAAGACTTACATTCTGAGCGTGAATACATTAACGTGGAATTTGACTTCGGAGAGCCACGATAATTGTGCACCGTGTCTGGGTCTAATACTTCCTATACGGTGGGTAACGGCACCACCAAATTTCTTGGTTTGAAGTGTTTCACTCATGGCGTTATTGTTGAATATCTTCGCATTTGGTTTGTCTTCAACTTTCAACTTATCTTCATGATTTACTTCACTATGTTGATTTGATTGCTTTCTCATATATATATATATATATATATATATATATATATATATATATATATATATATATATATACACTAGTATTCTGTCCTCCACAGCATTCGCTTATAGTTATGTCTTCATTTGTGAATCTTTTGAAGTAAGTGAATGTGATCGGACCCTAATCTCTCTATGCTTTCTATCTCAAACTCTATCTATCCAAATCATATGCATTCTATTGAAACTGTCAAATGTCTTCTCTGCATCCTTGTGAGCAGAAGACACAGAGACAAACATCAAGTCCTTTTAAATGATTCATCTTTATTGTTGAAATCCGGAGAAGCCGGAACAACCATCTGACAAACTTGGCGGGTGTGGGAACGTGGGACAACTCTGAGTATGTTGCATGCTTGCCACGTGTCCCACGGATGTGAACAGGTAGGGGCGCCTGCGTAATTGCGCTATGCCGCACACCTACTTATAAATACGGGTCCCCATGCGGTCAAGAAAACCTTCTTCCACCTCTCCACCTCGTCAAAACCCTAGCGCCACTACTAGCTCTCCATGACGCCGGCGACGAAGCGCTTAGCTGCCGCGACTTCTCCGACGCCGTCCTCATGCCGGCCACGGGCATCGTCCTCTCTGCCGCCGCCGTAGGTGTCCTCCGTCGCCAAGTTAGGGCACGGTGGATTGAACTGCTCGGTCTCCTATTCATCCCATCTAGCAGTTCTTCGTGTGGTAAATATAACTCTATTTTTACCATCTTTTTGATCCTCAATGATTCATCCTATTTACCAAAATTGGTTTCTGTCTACACAATGTTAGATCTATTCTGTCTGCATCTCATACTACCTAGTATATTCACTTAAGCTTCATATATAGTTAGATTCCTCACTTGTACTTATTCACGGATTCGTACAAATCTGGAACCAACTCTCAATATATAAGTGAATGTCTTCGCAACATGAGGTCAATGTCTTCAAACTGATTTATCTTCAAAATCTTCTGAGAATGCATATGACCTCTTCCCCTTCCCTCACATCTCTAATGTTGTCACAGGTACATGTCCGTGGGAGAATCCCTTGGTTCTCATAGTCTGCATTCGTTTGCAGAATTCTTACAGCAACACATTAATTCTCCTGAAGCTAGTTCCTGTTTGACCAGCAAGCGAAAGCCCTTGAAGCATTTGAACATATTGAAGCCATTTAGTTTGAAGTTCATGGCTGCAGAGAAATCAGTAAGGAAGGGTGGCAGACAGCATCGAGGGGGAACATCAAAAGATTTGCCTGATGACCTCGCAGAAATCTACAAGACAGATCCTGAAGAGGATTATAATCAGCGCAAGACCCGAATCCAATGGATTCGACGCTATTGGGCTGAACAATGGTTCAAGTACAAGTTTGTGACCCAGGAGTACGCTGATAAAAATGCTATCAAAAGTCCTTGATGTGATATTCTCTATCGAGGCCTTCCCCCCAAGAACAAAGCTGAAGCTATTGCACAAGAATTCTATCCTTGTATGGTCCGTGGACCACAGCCTGAAAATGTCGATCCATCATCATTGCTCTGGTGTCGTGACGATAATCTCTTCAAGCGCAAGTTCCAGTATGCAAAGGCATCGGCAAAGGAAAACAAGAAGTCATGGGGATTAGACTTCAATCCTGGTCCCTCTGCTCCCCGTGATGACGGCACACATGAAGCGGAAGAAAATGAAATCGGCCCCTTCACAAACCTTGATGGCCTCATCTCATACATCTTGGTACAAGGTGCCAAAGTGGATCATTCTGATAATGATGCTGATACTGATGAAGCCCCAGCTCCTCCTCCAAGGCCGCAGAAGCCAAAGAAAATTAAGGCTTCACAATCAGCTGCACCTCCAAAAGCGTCACGTGTGAAGCCACTGGCCACTGCACCTCCTGAAGACAGTGTGCAGTCTGAAGATCTTTCACGCATCTCCAAGAAGACGGAGAAGAAAAAGAAAATCATCAAGAGTACTGATCAGACATTGACTCCTGCTGCCATTCTGCGTGAAGAGCACATTGATCTGTCCAGCGATGACAATCTTGCAGATGATGCTCTTGAGCAACTGATCAAGAGCAAGGAAGAAGCAGAGATCTTCAATAATTTGCCTCTCTTTGACGTGGCAATCATCCATAACTTCATTGATGAGTGGTTTGACACACCAAATCTCAGCTTTGATGACTTGCAACTTCCCATTGGCCTCAGCGTCTCCTTCAATGGCGCTATTGCTTCTGAGTTAGCTATTGCTCAGTGCATCATCGAACCGAAGCACAAGATTGACTATGAAAAGGCTCAGTTCAAGAAGCATGTGGCCAAGCTCAGCGTGCAAGATGTCAAAAACTTCAAGATCATGCTGCACAAGCTCAAAGAAGCCTTTCACAAGAAGCGTGAAGAAGCTCGAGGCTCTCGTGAGCGCATGAAGAGTCTGGCTGACAAGTGTGTGCTAGCCTACAATGAGGCTGAGAAGCGCAAAGCTCTTGGTCGTCCTGGCATTGACCCCAGGATAGATGCAAAGAAGAAGAAGCTATCAACTGTCCAACCTGCACCTTCAAGGCAGGATGAACCTCGCATAGTCTTCTCAAGCAGCATGACTGGCTCGAAGCCAAAAGCCATGTCAACCGCTTCAGAACAGAAGAAGACGAGGGCTGGAGAGGCTGAAGCAAGAAAAAGGAAACCCTCAGAAGCCTCTGATGCTGCTCCCTCCAAGAAGAAGCGCAAAACCAAGAAGAATCTGGCTGCTCCCACAGAACCCCTTGTTGTTGAACCTATCTCAGTGGTTCGCCCTGCATCTGCAAATCAAGAACTACGAATGATTGTTCATGAGCCTGCTTCCACAGAGGCTCATGAAGCTGAAGACATTCCAGCAGTTGATCCCATCACTGCTGAAGACATTGGTCATCATGACAATGTTGAAGCTGATGAAGTTCTTCCTCAGATTGAACACAACGTGGTATCATCGCCTGTTCTCACGAACAGCGAAATCATCAGCATTGGTTGTCCTCTGACGCCAATTTCTCAGGATGCATCATGGGCTGATCGCCCGCAACAACAAGACTCCCCCAGTACTCCCCAACAACAATAAGTCACACCATCTGTGCAAGTTGAAGAGGATGAGGGCCTGCCTACTCCATCTCCCAAGGCGTCGCCTGTATTACAAAGGCTTCGCAAAGGACCAAGGCCTCAAGTCCCTCTTCTGAGCGTTCTAGAAGGAGAAGTGCACCACCAACCTGTTGCATGTCAAGTGTTTTCAGAAGCCACTCCAACTGTGAATGTCTCCGTGTCTGAAGCCCAAGCTACTGAAGACAATCCGGCTGCATCAGCCGATGACGAACATCAAGAAGAAAGTGTCCCTACTCCCCCCATTACTGAAGAAGCTGTTCCTGAAGTGAACATGCCTGTGCCAGACCCTCCAGCTCAACAAGTGGAGGTTGAAAACGTTGAGGCTTCCACCACTAACACGAATGAAGCCAATGACGTAGTCATGGCTGAAGCTAATGTGGAGCCTGCACCAAGCAACATGCCAGAAGTCAATGCTGCAACTGCTCCTGAAGCTTCTGTAGTGCAGCCTGAAGCCACTGTTGCTGCCACTGCTCCTGTTCCGCCACCAAGGCCCTATATAACTGAGCAAGCTTACAACCATGGCGAGCTAATCACAGTAAGATGGCCCGTTCTGGTCCCTCCGCCTAATGTCTCTGGTCCTCAGTTTGATTATCACATTGAGCATAGGCCTCAGGTCCAGAAACCAAAGCCAAGACTGCCAAGGTTTCCAGGTACTGCCACATCTGTCGGGTCCTTCAATGCAAATGGATTCAAAAGCCACAACACCTTCTTTGACATCTCAAAGAACCCTTACTCAAGGCCAAGAATATCATCTGATCGTTTCTAGAGTCATCAGTAACGAAGCTATTACTCCTGCGTTTTGTATGATCAAGGGCGTATTTTCCCTCATATGCGCCTCGACACTGAAGCCATTGCTGGACTGCCATGCTTAGAAGAAGCACTTGACTGCTTTCGTGATGCTGGTGTGCTCAGCTTTGTGACAGACAAAGAACATTGGAATGAAGAACTTTTGCTTCAATTCTATGCTACCCTTCACATTCACGGCTACAACAAGGATACAAAAACATGGGTTCTCGAGTGGATGACAGGAAATGTTCATCATGAAGCCAAAGCTCTTGACATCATTGAGCTTACAGGCCTATCCACACCCGGAGAGCTGTACGAACCTGGTTGTCAAAACCACCGCAATGCTTTGGAGAGCATCTTCCATAAGCCAGAACCCAACATGAGCCAGATGTTGAGCATGATGAAGCCATTGCCACATGACGCTGAATACCCAAAGGAGTTCTTTGTTGATGACCTTGAGTATCTGCCACGCACCATATATCACATCATCAGGCGGACTCTATGGCCTATCAAAGGACATTCATCAGCTGCAAAACTTGAAGGAGCCATGAAGACATTGGTCTTTTACATCCTCAATGGCATCAGCTTCAATGCACAAGATTTCTTCCTCAAGCAACTGGCTGCATCTGGATCTGACCTTTTTGGCCTGAAATTCTATGCTCCATGGGTCAGGCGCCTCATCAAGCTACACTCTGCTATCAACTATCATCCCTCTGCTCGCAATCATGTGATCTTTCTACCAGAGGTTGATATGTCAGTTGAAGCCATATACCCTGAGCCTGCCAAGAAGCCTCTTTGTCTTCAAAATGCTGAACACCAAAGCTTCACTCAGCCTATGGAAGGAGTCCAAGCTGTAACTCGTGTCTATCCAATGGCTGGAAACACTCGTCTGCCTCATCGTGCGCCAACAGAAGCTACTGAGAGCACAATTGCTCAAAGGCCAAAGAAGCGCTCTCGGGTCCTAAATGACCGAGAACTTCTTGTGGCACTGCATCAGAAACAAGACAAGCATCATTTTTGGCTCAAGCGTCAGATGCAAAGCCTCTTGGTGGATATAAATCGCATTCGAAACCTTGCCACCAAGAATGCATTTGTCACTCACGAAACCTGTCGGCGATCATGGAAGAGTTTGACCCTGCTCAATGCTGAAGCAGATCTTCAAGACGATGGCTTCACTGAACGATTCAAGTTTGACTCCACTCCTCCACGGAATGTTGTCTTACGACGAACTCCATCCCTTGAAGACTCTGACTATTCTTCCTCTGCGGCAACTGTGAATGCCAACGTGATCAATGATGAAGACGATGCTACTTCACCACCCCCTACTTCTGCACGCATCGACACTGCACCGAGTTTGTCTGCACCGCCAACCAACAACGACAACCCTGCTGCTTCACCTACTCCTCATGAGGACGAGTAGATGCTCTATGTCTTCAAACCTTTTTGGTCATTACTGACAAAAGGGGGAGAAGCATATGAGTTTGATAGTCTTCAAGCGGGTTCATATGGGCGGTTGCTTTATATTTTGCCTAGTGGTTACAACTCTTGCTTTTGATACATTTCATTCGTTGAGTTGTAACACTTAAACTCGATGGTCGTCTGCTACTTATTTGCTCTTTCATGTGCGATGATAGCTTCCGCACTTAGATCATTCTGCAGACGTCCATTTTCCATTATGCATGTCATTCTTTAAGTTATATCATTTCATGCATGATGAAATATCTTCATAAGTTGAAGAGGATCTCCACAAGTACAACCTGCCATGTGCATTTGCATTCCAAAAGCAAATTACTTATATGCACATCTTCAGGGGGAGCCCTTGCCACTTATGAAGACAATACCCTATCCTTTACAATTTCACATACTTCATTCCCGTTGAAAACTTCAACCAGTTTGTCATCAATCACCAAAAGGGGGAGATTGTAAGTGCATCTAGTGCCACCCCTAGTTGGTTTTGGAGTATTGACGACAAAGTTGGTTGAGGGACTAATGCATTTGTGAGAATTGCAGGATAACACAGGTTGTGTCCCTTATTGATTCGGTTTACCTACCGGAGATGACCCCTAAAAATATATGAAGACATTGAAGACAATGGTGGTATGTGAAGATATTCACATTGAAGACTATGACGTGAGAAGACATTGAGTGAAGACTATGGAGCGCGAAGACTGTGTTGTTTCGTTGTTTCCTTTTCTTCTGTGTTGAGTCATAGGAACCACCATACTGTTAAGTGGGGTCCAAGTGAAAAAAGTCAGAGTGACTGAAGTGATGCTCAACCCAAATCCTATGTCTTCGAGCGAAGACAATGAGAGCAAATCTTATCCAGAGCTGGATGAGTCAGCTTTGCTTGTAGCCCAAGTAAAGTTGTCATGTGTGTTTGAAATCTGACCGTTGGAACACGTGTCAGTTCCTTAGTTACCCAGGGTCATTTCGTACATATCAGGTCGGGTTGCCTTGTGGCTATAAATAGACCACCCCCTACACCATAAATTGGTGGCTGCTCAGAGTTAGTTTACGGCTTTTGTCGTTTTGAGAGCAACCTACCTCGAAGCCTTTGAGAGAGAAATCTTTGCGAGGACAAAGCCCAAACACCCAGAGCCAAAGAGTGTTAGGCATCACTGAGGTCTTTCTGTCTGTGTGACCTGAAGACTTATTACACTTGAGGACTGTGTATCCTCCAGCCGGTTAGGCGTCGCGTTCTGAGCATCCAAGAGTCATTGTGGATTGCCGGTGAACCAAGTCTGTGAAGGTTCGGAAGTCTACCTTGAAGACTTACCAGAGTGATTGGGCGAGGACTGTGTGTCCTTAGCTCAAGGGGAATAAGGTGAAGATGCAGTCTTCTGAGTTGAATCTCAGCCTCCCTAACCAGACGTACAGTTGTCACAGCAACTGGAACTGGTCCAACAAATCATGTGTCTTCAACAAGTGACTGGTTCTATCCCTTCCCTCCCTTTACTTTGAGTTTGTCTTCGTGAAGTCACTGCCTATTTATCTTATCTGTTTGACTTCATTGCTTGACTACTATCGTTGATTGGCTTCATACTATCTTCCATCCTGATCCTTACTACCTAGCTGCTATTAGTCTTTGTACGTTCACATTATTGCATACTTGACTATGGCTTGCTTGTTGTAGTTTATCTTCCGCTGCATATCAATTAGGTCATTTCTATTGCTGGTCTTCGAAACTTCCACGTTTTGAAGACTTTGATAAAAATCGCCTATTCACCCCCCCTCTAGTCGATAACTAGCACTTTCACCTTCGATGAGTTGTGAGTAGTTTACCACAGACCTTCGGGTCCATAGTTATTAGCTAGATGGCTTCTTCTCTCTTTTTGGATCTCAATACCATGTTCTCCTTGATCTTCTTGGAGATCTATTCGATGTAACTCTTTTTGCGGTGTGTTTGTCGAGATCCGATGAATTGTGGGTTTATGATCAAGTTTATCTATGAGAAATATTTGAATCTCCTTTGAATTCTTTTATGTATGATTGAGTTATCTTTGCAAGTCTCTTTGAATTATCAGTTTGGTTTGGCCTACTAGATTGATCTTTCTCACAATGGGAGAAGTGCTTAGCTTTGGGTTCAATCTTGCGGTGTCCTTTCCCAGTGACAGCAGGGGCAACAAGGCACGTATTGTATTGTTTCCATCGAGGATAAAAAGATGGGGTTTATATCATATTGCATGAGTTTATCCCTCTACATCATGTCATCTTTCTTAATGCGTTACTCTGTTCTTTATGAACTTAATACTCTAGATGCATGCTAGATAGCGGTCGATGTGTGGAGTAATAGTAGTAGATGCAGGCAGGAGTCGGTCTACTTGTCACGGACGTGATGCCTATATACATGATCATGGCTAGATAATCTCATAATTATTCACTTTTCTATCAAGTGCTCGACAGTAATTTGTTCACCCACCGTAATACTTATGCTATCTTGAGAGAAGCCACTAGTGAAACCTATGGCCCCCGGGTCTATCTTTTATCATATAAGCTTTCAATCTACTTTTATTTGCATCTTTCTTTTTCCAATCTATATCATAAAATACCAAAATATATTTATCTTATCATACTATCTCTATCAGATCCCACTTTTGCAAGTGGCTGTGAAGGGATTGACAACCCCTTTATTGCGTTGGTTGCGAGTTCTTTGTTTGTTTGTGTAGGTGTGTGGGACTTTTGAGGAGCCTCCTACTGGATTGATACCTTGGTTCTCAAAAACTGAGGGAAATATTTACGCTACTATTGCTGCATCACCCTTTCCTCTTCAAGGAAAACCAACGCAAGCTCAAGACGTAGCAAGAAGGATTTTTGGCGCCGTTGCCGGGGAGGTCTTCTCTCAAGTCAAGACATACCGAGTACCCATCACAAACTCATCTCCCTCGCATTTACATTATTTGCCATTTGCCTCTTGTTTTCCTCTCCCCCACTTCACCCTTGCCGTTTTATTGGCCCTCTCTTTCCCAATCTCCTCTCTCTTTCATTTGCTCTCTTCTTCTTCCTCGCTTTTGTTTGCCGTTATGTCTGAAATTGGGGAGATTATCATCGATATGGACAATAATGATAGCATGGAAAATTCTGATGCTCTTGCTGAAGAACCCCCTATCTTGCATACTAAAAAGTTTCGAATCATGTCGTGGAATTGTCACATCAGATGTCCTAAGGAACGGACTTTGTCGTGGAGCCATCGCAACCAGGAAGCCTGAAGGGGTTAATCGGGACAAGGGACACGAGAGTTTTATACTAGTTCGGCCCCTTACGATGAAGATGAAAGCCTACGTCTAGTTGTGATGGGATTATTAGGGTTTTGATGACCAGGGAGCGAATCCGCTTTTCCTGAGTCTCGAGTTGTGGTTATCTGTCTTAAACCGCTGCCGGGTCGTCCCTTTATATACAGAGGTCGACGCCCAGTGGCTCTACAGAGTCCCGGCCGACTTATAAACAATATCCGGCTCGGTCTCTTAACCTTTCTTGCCTTACAATACAAGTCGTACGAATACGGCGTTTTATCACTACGGGCCTTAAGTCGCCTCTCGGCCGTAGGCCCTTACTAAGCCGCCGTCTTCAACCCTGAGCGCTGGGCTTCAAGAATGCTTGTAGGTATAACCCAGTCCCTCCTGGCGGGTCATACCTGATAGTTATATCCCCAACATTAGGCCCCAGATTGATTTGAACTGGTTCATGTCAATCTTTGACACTTAAGAAAAATTACCTGCTCCTTGCTTATGAGATTTCTGTAACCTGCCATGATGTCATCTTTTGAATTTGTGGTAACCCGCCATGACGGCACCTGTCATAAACGCATTTGTCCAATGCATCCCAACGGATCTCTGTCTTAATGACCATCCGAAAACCGAGGCGCCTTTGTAGCTGGATAACTATGTTTTTTCTTGTTTTTCGGCTTCCTTGTTTTTCATGCCCATTCAGTGGGTTTTTCCTTATAAATAGACCCGACTAGGTATCCTCTTCTTCTCCGTTCGCATCGTATTCCTATCGCCCCCATTTGCCACTGCAGCCCCGCCGCCGTCGCCACTGCGTCCCTCGCCCTCGTCGAGCTCAGCCGGTGCATCAACCTGACCTTGAACAGATAACAACAGTGCTCTTCCTCCGCAGATCCTTCGTAGTAAGTGCTTCCTTTTCCACGCCATGGATCTGCACTAGGGCTAGTCGTGTTCTTCTGTACGGGCATAGTTCATCGGAGTTCTTCATGTTTTTCCTTGCCATGACTTCGCCTAATCCAAATAACCCCATAGACCTTATGCGGTCAGTATTCCGCATCCATTTTGATTATCAATAGATCTCCTTTCTTTGTAAGAAAAATCATCATAGCTTATGAACTTCTCTACACCATGTTGTTAGGTCTAGTAATTTTTCTTTTCTGAACCTTTATTTGATCCAAAATAACTGCTGCAAATCGTGAAACTTGTTTGTACAACACTTAGGCAAAATCCATACTCTGTTAGATTTATTCATTCACGGCGACTCTGATCGCCGGCTTATAACAAAGTAATACTCAATTAATCCTCTGGACCACCTCTGTTGATAGAAACATGCTGACGGCTTATAAAACTTATGGAGGCTTAAGTAACTAGGACCTAATTATCCTTATACCATTAGGCCCCTTCATAAGTCGCCATATTGCTATTCACAGTAAGACTATTATCCTGCCCGGCTTAAATTTGAAACGGGACTTATTGTTTTATCTTAGGCTTTCAAACAGAATGGTGCCCAAGGCAGCCACCTCTTGCGACTGGGTGAAATCCATTGTCACTGACAACACCTTGAATGACTTCGTGACAACCGGCTATCTGCCAAAGAAATAAATCATGCATTATTGTGCTCCTAACCCGGACGAAGAAGTACCTCAACCCAAAGAAGGGGAGGTCTTTGTTTTCACAGATCATATGAACCGGGGCTTTACTCCTCTTGGTTCAAAGTTCTTCAGAGACGTGCTGAAGTTTTTTGACCTTCACCCACAAGACATTGGACCCAATTCCGTGTCTAATATCTGCAACTTACAAGTGTTCAGTGAAGTCTATCTTGGTGAAGAGCCTAATTTACTGCTCTTCAAAGAACTGTTTTACTTGAACCGCCAGACGGAGTGCGCCAGCGGCCAAAGCTTGGAACTTGGCGGAGTTTCAATCCAGCGCCGCAGAGATGTGATTTTTCCCTATGCTAACCCGCCAAGCCATCCCAAAGACTGGAACATGACATGGTTCTACTGCAAAGACACTTCCCCGGCTGACGAGAACCCTCTGCCCGGCTTTCGCGCCCTCCGTCTTGACACCAATCACCCTCTGCCTGACAAGATTAGTGCCATAGAGCGCAAGTCCCTTGCCCCCACCATGGCCAAGATCAAAGCTCTGCTGGGGAATGGGTTGACTGGTATTGATCTGGTTCGTGTATGGCTTGACTGGCGAGTTATTCCATTGAGCCGCCGCCCCGCCTTAATGTGCAAATACACCGGCGCCAAGACTGATCCTCTGCGCCATAGCCCTGTCGACTTACCCGCCCATGTTGTTGATGAGATGACCAAATCTCTCCTCAACGAGAGTCTGGCGGATTTTGGCAGAGTGGGTTTGGCCCCTTTCTGCAAAGATAACCCGGCTCCAAAGGTAAACCGCCCATGTGAAATGTTTATCTTATTTTCTTAAAGTTTCTCTTATGCTAACAAATATGCTTGATCCTTGCAGGCGGGTGATAAATTTTGGAAAGTTCAATATGATCATGAAGCTGCCAAGAGAGCAAGGAAGGAAAAGAAAGCCGCCAGAAAAGAAGCTGTAAGAAAGAGGGGCAAGAAATCCTCCGCTTCTGAAATGCTTCGGCTATCAGACTCTTCTGAGTCGGAGGTAGCCCTTGACTCTCTTGGCTTATTTTTTAATCGCCTTATTGACACTGATCAGCAACAAGAGGACACTGGGACAAGCCGGAGCAAGGCTGATGAGGTAACTATCCTTTCCTCCGACTCTGAGCCTTTGCCAAGACAGAAACTCCGCAGGGTGACCCAGAAAGTAAGATTTTCTTATCCTCTTGCTCATCACGATCCTCAATTTCTTTTGAAGCAACAAACTCATGAAAGCCGGAGGTAGACCCGGACCAGCAAAGACGTGGAGCTATCCTCCGGCTTACCAAATACTCCAAGGAAATGCCGAAATGAGGTTACCCCTACTTTAACTAAGTTTTACCCCTTGGCGGGTCACTTTCGTCAGCCACTTAATCCCTCTGACTTGGATTATCAGGATACTTCCCCCTCCTCCGACGAGTCATTGCAATCCAAGCTGCCAGCCTTCAAAATGGCTCCAGGGTATATTAACCCGCTCAACTTGCATTTATTTAAATCTCTTGCACCTGTGCTAATCTTTTATTCTAGAACAGTGGTCAAGCTAAACCCAACAAAAGGGTTAGAAAAAATAAGTCAACTGATGATAGAGTTGCAACTGAACCGGGTCTTGAGACGGTTGTGCCAGAATCAACCACTCATGAGCCGCCGCCTGAACCAGCTCAGGACTTAACTCCTCCTGCCACCGACCTGCCCACTGATCAAGACATTGATGAATCAGAGAATCCGGAGGCTCCTAGCCCAGTCCGGACAGCTGATCCTTCTACTACTGATGTGGAAATTACCAGAACCGGCTATGCTGAGCCGGGAAGGCCAACTGTACTGGACAAATGCTCTGCCAAGGGAGAACTTCTTGACCAGCGTCGGGTCAAGATGGATGTCACTAATTATGCTCATATGAGTATTGGAGATATCTTCTCTGGCTATATGAGCCAACTACATAGCAGCCGAAACCTCGAGATCGACATGGTGAAGCAGATGCACCACAAGTTCGAGGTATAACCCGTCCTCTCTTGGTCATTATCCTTTAGCATATTAGTCCCCTAAGTCTGCTATTTATGATACTTATGGTGTAGACTTAGAAACAAACTCAGCAATCATAATGGAAAATAAAAAATTCCGGCTTACCATGTAGTCCCCAAGGGGCGGCTTAACCAATATGGTTGAGCCGGGTCTATATAAAGAAATTTTGATGTTTCTGTGAAGCGCAGTACACATTAGCCCCCAAGTGCCAAATGTTATTGCTCGCAAAACGCTTGGGACTTACTCTTATGAACCACCATAGAAAACTTCTTTGGGACATTAGCCCCCAAGTGCCAAGTGTTGTTGCTTGCAAAATGCTTGGGACTTGTAATATTGCATAAAGAGCTTGCTTGACTTGAACTTTGCACTTGTATAGGCCGCCACAAGCCAACTTGAGTCAGAGGTGACTAACCTGAAGAGCCGCCTTAATGTCCAAGAATCGGAACTTGAAAAGGCCAACACCAAGTTCGAATTCAGTGTTTCTGAACAAGAAAAGCTGAAGAAAGAATTTGAAGTTGAAAGGAAAGCCTGGGCAGATAAAAAGACCGCTCTGATAAGTCGAGCTGAGAAAGCAGAGGCGGCTCTGGAAGACATCACTGGTGAATTATCCAGCTTAAAGCGCCATATTTCCTAAATGGTCTTAGCCATCTTTGGTAAGTCGCCTTATCATTGTGTCGAAATCTATGCCATGCAGTAGATCATAAGCCTGGAATTAACTCTCCTGATTATGCTTATACAGGCCCCAGGAGCTCAAACTTGAACCAGAACATGTTGACCAAGCTGAAGGCAGTGTACACGTTGGTGGAGCAATTGTACACCGGGTCTCAACGTACCCTTGCTTCGGTGGCTTTGTCCAATGAAGTGCCAACCCTCCTAGCACATGTCTTGAAGAAGCTTTCAGTTCTTCTGCAATGGATCAATGAACTGAGACGGTCAGCAGCAAGAGCCGGAGCGATAAATGCTCTAAGCCGGGCAAAAGCCTGGCTATCGGAACTAGACCCGACGGATATTGCCATTTGTTATCCAAGCCCGAAGGAGGATGCCACGCCTTTTGAAGACGCAGATTTTATCGCCTGTGTCAAAGAGATACGCCCTGTGGCGACTTTCATAGCAAGTGAAGTAGACCTTACCAAGCACCAGGCGGGCTATGATGAAGAGAATCGAAGAATTCCAATGCCTCAATACGACGTGACCAGTCTGATTCCCCCCCCCCCTTGTAAGCATACCTTTGCTCCTGAAGTTGACCCAGCCGGTCTTGTTGACGATGAAGCCGAATTTGAAGCTTTGAACAACATTGACTGGTCATCATCAACCTTCCAAGAAAAGGAGCAGGGCGAAGACGTGGAGAGGACTAACCCGGACGCTTCCGGGCAATCCTGATGGTGAACCTGTCATGGCGGCTCATACCTGGGGTGGAAAAACAATGTGAAATATTTGGACTTGATGAGTCCTGTAATAGGATAGAGATGACTTTGTTATGGCCGTGCCATCGTGCATGTTTTGACGCTTAACGTTATTAAGTCGTCGTGCTATGTCTATCCGTTGTGACTTATCATCTGCTGACCATATGCTGGATCGGGTTGCGAAAGTTGTCCTTCAACAGACTTACGCTTAGTACTTCTTGAATTTGTACCAGCGGGTCATATGACCTAGTCAATAAGTGCGATAACCCAATCTTTCAGTTAATACTGAGCCGGGTTACAGTAAGCGTAAAAAGTTGTAAACTTCAGGAAAAAATCTCAAGTTAAACAAAAGAGGGGGTTTCCAAAGTAACTTAAATCAAGGAAGAAGTAAAAAATGACAAGGCTACTGATTCGAATACGATCAGTGAACTATTCCAAAGGGGTTGAAGCTACGATTCGAATACGATCATCTAGCCCCCAATGGCTTTGGCATTGCGCCGATCAATAGGGCATCAACAGATGTGTTCTCTTTGGTTTGAATACGACCTATGTTTGAACAGGAAGCCCCCTAATGACCTTGAGAGTTTTTTAACGACTCTGATTCGAATACGATCAAAGTCAGTTCCCAAAGGGGTTAAGCTATGATTCGAATACGATCAAGAAGCCCCCAAGTGAGCTCGGCAGTGTGCCAATCAAAAGGGTATCGACAGCTATGTTTTCTTTGGTTCGAATACGACCTATGTTTGAACAGGAAGCCCCCTAGTGATCATATTTTTTAACGGCTAGATTCGAATACGATCATAAGCCGGATCAAATGGGTTAAGCTGGATCAAACATGATCAGCCCCCAAGTGATCATATGAAAGAGATAATAAAAATGACAATGACAAATTTACCTTGGTGTGAGGGAAAATAAGGACATAGGTCCTGCTTTATTATTTATCATAATATATACACTGGAAAAATATGTACATCAGGGGAGCCTATGGCTCAAGTGTAGTAGGGCCGAAGATGAGCAATATTCCACGGCCTCCAGGTCTCCTGCTCCGACTTATGTGAGTCTTTGTGCTCTCGAACATCGATAAGGTAATATGACCCGTTATTCAAGTTCTTGCTAACCACAAACGGTCCTTCCCAAGGTGGTGATAACTTGTGTGCATCAGTTTGATCCTAGATGAGACGGAGCACCAAATCACCTTCTTGAAAGGTTCTGGACTTAACACGGCGGCTGTGATATCGGCGCAAGTCTTGCTGGTAAATCGCCGAGCGAGCTGCTGCCAAGTCTCTCTGCTCATCTAACAGGTCGAGATTGTTCTGACGCGCCTGTTCATTGTCTGCTTCAACATAAGCCGCCACACGAGGCGAGTCATGACGGATGTCAGAAGGGAGAACCGCCTCAGCTCCATAGACCATGAAGAAAGGTGTATAACCCGTAGATCTATTAGGAGTAGTGTTGATGCTCCATAACACGGAGGGTAACTCCTCAACCCAACACCCCGTTGTTCACTGCAGTGGGACCAAAAGCCGGGGTTTGATGCCTTTCAAGATCTCCTGATTGGCTCTCTCGGCTTGACCATTGGACTGTGGGTGAGCCACTGATGAAACGTCAAGCCGGATATGCTCACACTGAAAGAAGTCCTCCATGGCACCTTTAGACAGATTGGTGCCATTGTCTATTATGATGTTGTGTGGAAAGCCAAAACGGAATATCACCTTCTTCATAAACTGAACTGCTATGGCTGCATCACACTTACTGACAGGCTCTGCCTCAACCCACTTTGTGAACTTATCAACCGCCACCAAGAGGTGGGTCATTTTATCCTTGGACCTTTTGAAAGGCCCCACCATATCAAGCCCCTAGACTACAAACGGCCAAGTAATTGGAATCATCCTCAATTCTTGAGCCGGCACATGAGCCCATCTTGAGAACTTCTGACAACTGTCACATTTACTGACCAGATCCTCTGCATCAGCATGAGCCGTCAGCCAATAAAACCCATGACGAAAGGCCTTGGCCACAAGGGATTTTGACCCGGCGTGATGACCACAATACCCTTCATGGATCTCACGTAGAATTTCTTGGCCTTCTTCAGGGGAGATGCAACGCTGAAAAGCCCCTGTAACACTGCAATGATGCAACTTGCCATTGACAATTGTGATTGATTTAGACCGCCGGGTTATCTGCCTGGCCAACGTCTCGTCCTCAGGTAACTCGCCCCGGGTCATATACGCCAGGTATGGCACCGTCTAGTCTGGAATGACATGAAGAGCCGCCACCAACTGTGCTTCCGGGTCAGGAATCATCAAGTCCTCCTCTGTAGGTAACTTAACAGAAGGGTTATGCAAAACGTCCAAAAAGCTGTTAGGTGGCACCGGTTTTCGCTGAGAGCCCAGCCGGCTTAATGCATCAGCTACCTCGTTCTTTCGTTGGTCAATGTGCTCCACCTGATAACCCTTGAAGTGTCTCGCAATTGTGTCAACTTCACGGTGATAAGCCGCCATGAGAGGGTCCTTGGAATCCCACTTGCCTGATACCTGCTGAGCCACTAGATCTGAGTCGCCGAAGCACTGTACCCGGCTGAGATTCATCTCCTTAGCCATCCGAAGACCATGGAGTAAGGCTTCATACTCGGCTGCATTGTTAGTACAAGGAAACATCAACCGAAGCACATAGCGAAATTTATCACCTCGAGGGGAAGTCAAAACAACTCCAGCACCCGAGCCTTCCAATTACCTGGACCCGTCAAAATGAATTGTCCAATATGTGTTGTCCGGCTTGTCTTCAGACACCTGTAGCTCTGTCCAATCGTTGATGAAATCAACCAGCGCTTGGGACTTGATAGCTGTCTGTGGCACATATTTTAAGCCGTGAGGCCCAAGCTCAATGGCCCACTTGGCGACTCGCCCTGTAGCCTCCCTATTTTGAATGATATCCCCTAAAGGGGCAGAACTAACCATAGTGATGGGGTGGCCCAGGAAGTATTACTTAAGCTTCCGGCTTGCCATGAACACCCCATAGACGAGCTTTTGGCAATGCGGATAACGCTGCTTGGACTCAATCAGAACTTCACTGATATAGTAAACCGGTCGTTGAACTGGATGTTCCTTGCCAGCCTCCTTGCGCTCTACCACAATGGCCACGCTGACCGCATGTGCGTTAGCGGCTATGTATAATAACAAGGGCTCCTTGTCAATGGGAGCAGCAAGAACCGGCAGCTCAGCTAACTGCCTCTTCAGATATTCAAAAGCAGCATTCGCAGTGTCGCTCCAGATAAAGCTATATGCATTCTTCATCATTTGATATAACGGCAGGGCCTTCTCTCCTAACCGGCTTATGAACCGGCTTAAGGCAGCGATACGACCCGCCAAACATTGAACGTCATTGATACATGTTGGTTTGGCCAGAGAAGTGATGGCTTTAATCTTCTCCAGGTTAGCCTCGATGCCTCTGTTAGAAACCAGAAAACCCAAAAGCTTGCCTGCAGGCACACCAAAGACACACTTGGCCGGGTTAAGCATCATCTTGTAAACCCAAAGATTGTCAAAGGTTTCCTTGAGATCATCAATCAAGGTCTCCTTCTCTCGGGATTTAACCACTATGTCATCCACATAAGCATGAACATTGCGCCCAATTTGACTACGAAGAAAATTCTGTACACACCGCTGGTAAGTCGCCTGGGCACTCTTAGGCCCGAAAGGCATTGAAACATAGCAGAAGGCTCCAAATGGAGTAATGAATGTCGTCTTCTCCTGGTCCTTAACTGCCATCTTGATCTGATGATAACCAGAGTAAGCATCCAAAAAACTCAAAAGCTCACAACCCGCCGTAGCATCAACGATTTGATCAATATGAGGGAGAGCAAAAGCATCCGCTGGACAAGCCTTGTTTAAGTCCATGTAATCCACACACATACGCCAAGTGCCGTTTTTCTTAAGCACCAGCACCGGGTTAGCCAACCACTCCGGATGAAACACCTCGATGATGAACCCTGCTGCCAAGAGCCGGGCTACTTCTTCACCAATGGCCTTCCGCCTCTCTTCATTAAACCGCCGAAGAAACTGCTTGACCGGCTTAAATTTAGGACCAATGTTAAGATTGTGCTCAGCGAGTTCTCTCGGTAAACCCGGCATGTCAGAAGGTTTCCATGCAAAGATGTCCCGGTTCTCATGGATGAACTCGATGAGCGCGCTTTCCTATTTGGGATCCAAATTAGCACTGATATTGAACTGCTTGGAAGAGTTTCCAGGCACAAAATCAATGAGCTTGGTGCCATCTGCCGACTTAAACTTCATGACCGGCTCATGCTCTGTAGTTGTCTTCTTCAAAGATGTCATGTCTGTCGGGTCGACATTGTCCTTGTAATATTTTAACTCTTCTGCTGCACAAACCGACTCTGCATAAGCCTCATCACCTTCTTCACACTCCAAGGCCACCTTCCGGCTTCCGTGAACCGTAATGGTTCCCTTATGACCCGGCATCTTGAGCTGCAAGTACACGTAACACGGTTGTGCCATGAATTTGGCGTACGCCGGCCGCCCGAACAGGGCATGATACGGGCTTTTGATCTTGACTACTAGAAACGTCAATTTCTCAGCTCTGGAGTCATATTCATCCCCAAAGGCTACTTCCAATTCGACCTTTCTGATTGGATACGCTGACTTACCGGGCACAACTCCATGGAAGACAGTGTTGGAGTGCTTAAGACTCTTATCAGTCAACCCCATGCGACGGAAAGTCTCATAGTATAGGATATTGATGCTGCTGCCTCCATCCATGAGTACTTTAGTGAATTTGTATCCACCCACTTGAGGGGCCACTACCAGGGCTAAGTGACCCGGATTTTCAACCCGAGGAGGGTGATCCTCTCGGCTCCATATGATAGGCTGCTCGGACCACCTCAAATATCGAGGAACTGCCGGCTCAACTATACTCACAACCCTCTTATGAAGCTTCTGGTCTTGTTTACATAAATTGGTGGTGAACACATGATATTGCCCACCGTTCAGCTGCTTTGGATGGCTCTGGTATCCGCCTTGCTGCTCTTGCTGACCGCCCTGGCCAGACTGTTGGTTATATCCACCTTGGTTGCCCTGGGAACCTTGGAAATTGGGATTTGACCCGCTGCCCGGGATATGAGACCCGCCACCTCCTGAACCGCCGCCCTGCCCATTGTTACTATCAAACATGTTGGAATTTTTAAATGCCTTCATGATCGTACAGTCCTTCCACAAATGGGTAGCCGGCTTCTGCTGAGTGTCGTGTCTCGGACAGAGCTCATTCAACAATTGTTCAAGTGTGGGGCCTGATCCGCCAGATCGGGGAGGTGGCCTCCCTTTGCGCCGCTGGTTATTACCCTGCATGCTGGTGTTAGCCACGAAATCCAAGCTGCCGTTAGCCTTACGTTTATTACCTCCTTGACTTGTCGGGTTGTGCTGAGAGCCCTTGCCATTGTCGTTCTTCTTTCCCTTCCCTGCCTTGTCATCATCAGACTCGGGATCCTTAGTACTATCAGAATCAACATACTTAACTAGAGCCGCCATCAGCGTGCCCATATCATCCCACTCGCGCTTGAGCCGGCACAGCTTTTGTTTCAGAGGCAAGAAACGGCAATTTTTCTCCAACATTAAGACTGCAGAGCCGGCATCCATCTTATCAGACGAATGTATTATGGCCTTAACTCGGTGCACCCAATGGGTTGTAGACTCGCCCTCCTCTTGCTTGCAATTCGTCAGATCCACGAACGACATGGGCTGCTTGCATGTGTCTTTGAAGTTCTGGATGAACCGGGCTTTTAACTCCGCCCAAGAGCTGATTGAGTTAGGTGGCAGGCCTTTCAACCAGGTGCGGGCAGTTCCATCCAACATCATGGTGAAGTATTTAGCCATTGCAGCATCACTAACCTCCAACAACTCCATGGCCATCTCATAACTCTCAATTCACGCCCCAGGTTGTAAGTCAGCCGTGTAGTTTGGCACCTTCCTTGGTCCCTTAAAATCCTTGGGCAGACGCTCGTTACATAGAGCCGGCACCACACAGGGGACTCCTCCGGTCCTGGTGGTTATACCTGCCTCAAGAGAAGTCGTCGGATAACCCGGATATGACTGGTAAGCTGTTAACTGAGCCTCCTGCTCAGCTGCCTGTTGAACCGCCTGCTGAGCCGCCCGCTCGGTCTCTTGCTGTATTCTGTCTTGATCCACCAAGTTGGCGGCCTCATGGCGCGCCAGGTTAAGCCCACCTGGCTGGTCACGGCATCTGAAGTTGCTTGAGACGGCTGCCGAATCCATGTGCCTGCTATAACTCGGGCTTCGGCTTGGACGAGGGGTCGAGTGGATCCTGTCCCGACTGTATGAATACGCCTCCTGTTGTGCCAAAGCTGTCTGAAGAAGCTCCCTGACCCGGCGGGTCTCAACCGCCGCCGGAGAGTCACCATCCATTGGGAGAGCCGCCAATCGTGCAGCTGCCGCTATCATGTTCTCCAATGGGTTAGAATAGTGACCCGGGGTGTGGGTACATACTGAGGCGATGCCATGTTTACGTGAGGGGGTCCCATCACCTGCGGCTGAACCGGCGTGCCGCCTTCGGGTGTCGCAACATGGTCTGCCCCTGCGCATGGAGAGAGCCACGGCGGGTTGCCTATACGTGGAGAAAGCCACGGCGGGTTACTGGCCCTGCCCCTGGCGTGTGAAAAAGATTCCGAGGATCATAAACCGGGGGGAGTCTAGACCGAGTCTTCTGGTGCCTCCTCCTCATGACCTCATTAGCCACTTTCTGGTCCTGCATGAGCCGGAAGGTATGTGCCTGGATCTGCTGAGCCTAGAGATCCAGAGCCGCCCTCTCTACGGTGATCCTGACATCTTCTGCTGCTAGGTCTTCTTTAGCATGTGCCATATCCAATTTTAACTGCGCCACCTCTGCATCATGACCAGCCTGATCCACCGGGTTAACGACGGCGGTTAACAGGGTGGTCAGCTTGTCTATGAGATCCATCAACACCTGGGCCGGTGAGCGCACAGGGCCTCTTGCCCCGGCTGCTGTTGACCCGGAGGTTATGGCTGCCGCGGCTGTGGAATCTTGGACAGGTTGTGTGCCGGCCATGAAGATCCCAACCCTGCTCGACGGCTCAAGGCAGTCCGGAATACTGCTGCCATTGAAACAGCCCCCAAGCCCGCCGTACTGCAGTTGATACAACGAATCTGTCTCACCTCTGGACGACTCACCGTCGGAGTAGATGGCCGTCTCACCACCAGAGGCAGATCCTTCAGAAGGTCCTCCGTGGATGCATCCCATGAAGGCACGATTCACAGCCGGCGGAGCCCGAGCGGGTCTTGCACGCTGAGCCATCTCGACGAGGTCGGTGCAGATGTCCGGCTCAGGGGCCGGCCCACCAATCTTGCCGATGAAGATGTGGATTCCGTCGAAGGGGACCCGGTACCCGTACTCAATCGAACCGGCGTCGGGACCCCAGCCTGAATCGTCGATGTAGAGCTTGCCGTGACGACTCTTGGTCATCCGGCCCACAGCATATCCCTTGAGCCCTTCGAAGCTGCCCTTCAAGAACTCCAATCCACCATGCGCTGGCCCCATGGTGGGCGCCAACTGTCATGGAATTTTCACGTCAGATGTCCTAAGGAACGGACTTTGTCATGGAGCCATCACAACCAGGAAGCTTGAATGGGTTAATCGGGACAAGGGACACGAGAGTTTTATACTAGTTCGGCCCCTTACGATGAAGGTGAAAGCCTACATCTAGTTGTGATGGGATTATTAGGGTTTCGATGACTAGGGAGCGAATCCGCTTTTCCTGAGTCTTGAGTTGTGGTTATCTGTCTTAAACCGCCGCCGGGTCGTCCCTTTGTATACAGAGGTCGAGGCCCAGCGGCTCTACAGAGTCCCGACCGGCTTATAAACAATATCCGGCTCGGTCTCTTAATCTTTCTTGCCTTACAATATAAGTCGTACGAATACAGCGGTTAATCACTACGTGCCTTAAGTCGCCTCTAGGCTGTATGCCCCTACTAAGCCTCCGTCTTCAACCTTGAGCGTTGGGCTTCAAGAATGCTTGTAGGTATAACCCGGTCCCTCCTGACGGGTCATACCTGATAACTATGTTTTTTCTTGTTTTTCGGCCTCCTCAACAAATCGGTAGTGGTAACATTATTGGAAAAGGTGTTATTCAAGATTTCTTTACTTGTGCCTGTGCTTTACCTTCTATGGGTGGTTCTATTCTTCATAGAACTAGTAGTCTTGCGGATGCTATCGCTATGCTTGTAGTTGAGCTTGAAAGACAATTTATGCATATGCATCCTTCCATACAAAGAATTTTTCTGGAATTCTCTAATATTGAGCATTCTTCTGTTAAGCGCGTTGTTACTATATTTTTAACTCATGAGTTTAGATTTATAATAAGAGAGGCGAAACAAATATTTGCGCACTATAGGGTGGACGCCGGTCGTCCTCCCATAGAGGCGATCCTCTTTGATCAAGAGGAAATTAGGCGTTTTCAATCTTTGGACTATGTTGCTTTCAATGAAAACCTTAGAAAAAAGGTTCCTACCAATGTCCTAGTTGATAGAATTTCCGAACTTAATAATGATTTTTCTCTTTGAAATAATGAGCTAGGATACTCTCTTGAGTATAGGCTCACGAAATTTTGCCAAAAGAATGCTTATAATGATGAATTAGTTGTGCAATATGAAGGGGCAAAGGAGGAACCTATCCCTCCTGTGATTGATCTAGGGGACTTTTGTCCCATTAAATTTAGCCCTTTTTATTACTTTTGCTTGCCTCAAAGAAAACTTGCTGCTGAACATAGAGAATATGAGATGAGTTTTCAAGATTTATCTTATTATTATGGCACTACTTGAATCTATCCTCGCTTTTATGCCTAGCTAGGGGAGTTAAACGTTAGCGCTAGTTGGGAGGCAACCCAATTTTATTTGTGTTTTTTGTTTTTGTTCCTGTTTAGTAATAAATTTTGCATCTACCTTCTGTTTATATGTGTTTTTATGTTTTAGTTAGTGTTTGTGCCAAGTAGAACCTATAAGATAACCTATGGTGATGGTTAATTTGATTCTGCTGAAAAACAGAAACTTTGCACGCACGAATTTAGTTTTGTTAAATCACAGGGACGTGATTTTGTGTTAATTCTTTTTGCTCTAGATCAATAGACAAAGTTTCTAGGATTTCCTATTTTGGTAGGATTTTTAGTGTTCCAGAAGTATTCGTGGGTTACAAATTGCTACAGACTGTTCTGTTTTTGACAGATTCTGTTTTTGGTGTGTTGTTTGCTTATTTTGATGCATCTATGGCTAGTATTAAGTGGTATAAACCATAGAGAACTTGGAATACAGTAGGTTTAACACCAATATAAATAAAGAATGAGTTCATTATAGTACCTTATGTGGTGGCTTTTCTTTCTTTCACTAACGGAGCTTATGAGATTTCCTGTTGAGTTTTGTGTTGTGAAGTTTTCAAGTTTTGGGTAAAGATTTGATGGACTATGGAATAAGGAGTGGCAAAAGCCTAAGCTTGGGGATGCCCATGGCACCCCAAGATATTCAAGAATAACCAAAATCCTAAGCTTGGGGATGCCCCCGGAAGGCATCCCCTCTTTCGTCTTCGTTCATTGGTAACTTTACTTGGAGCTATATTTTTATTCGCCACATGATATGTGTTTTGCTTGGAGCGTCTGGTATGATATTAGTTTTTGCTTTTTAGTTTTCCACAATCATCCTTGCTGTACACACCTTTTGGGAGAATCCCACTTGATTAGAACTTATTAGAATACTCTATGTGCTTCACTTATATCTTTTAGAGCACGGCGGTGGCTTAATTTTGTAGAAATTGTTAGTCTCTCATGCTTCACTTATATTATTTTGAGAGTCTCTTAGAACAACATGGTATTTGCTATGGTTATAAAATTGGTCCTAGAATGGTAGGCATCCAAGTTGGGTATAATAAAAACTATCATAGGAAGTGAATTGGATGCTATGATCAATTTGATACTTGATAATTGTTTTGAGTATGGAGGTAGTGATATTAAATTCATGCTAGTTGGGTGATTATGAATTTAAAGAATGGTTGTGTTGAAGTTAGCAAGTCCCGTAGCATGCACATATGGTTAAAGTTGTGTAACAAATTTGAAACATGAGGTGTCCTTGGATTGAGCATCCTTATGAGTGTTGGTCGGGGACGAGCGATGGTCTTTTCCTACCAATCTATCCCCCTAGGAGCATGCGCGTAGTGCTTGGTTTTGATGACTTTTAGATTTTTGCAATAAGTACATGAGTTCTTTTTTGACTAATGTTGAGTCCATCGATTATACGCACTCTCACCTTTCCATCATTGCTAGCCTCTTCGGTATCGCGCATTGCCCTTTCTCACCTTGAGAGTTGGTGCAAATTTCGTCGGTGCATCCAAACCCTGTGATATGATACGCTCTATCACACATAAACATCCTTATATCTTCCTCAAAACAAACACCATACCTACCTATTATGGCATTTCCATAGCCATTGCGAGATATATTGCCATGAAACTTTCCACTGTTCCGTTTATCATTATGACACACATCATTATTGTCATATTGCCTTGCATGATCATGTAGTTGACATCATATTTGTGGAAAAGCCACCATGCATAATTTTTTATACATGTCACTCTTGATTTATTGCCCATCCCGGTACACCGCCGAAGGCATTCATATAGAGTCATATCTTGTTCTAGTTTTGGGTTGTAATTCATACGTTGTAAATCAATATAAGTGTGATGATCATCATTATTAGAGCATTGTCCCCAAATAAAAAAAGGCCAAAAAGAAAAAAAGGAAAGGCCAAAGAAAAAAAGAAAAAAAAGAAGGAAGACCAAAAAGAAAAAAAGAAAGGCCCAAAAAAAGAAGAAGAAAAATAAAAAAATAAGTAAAAAGAGGCCAATGTTACTATCTCTTTTTCCACACTTGTGCTTCAAAGTAGCACCATGCTCTTCACATAGCGAGTCTCATATGTTGTCACTTTCATATAGTAGTGGGAATTTTTCATTATAGAACTTGGCTTGTATATTCCAACGATGAGCTTCCTCAAAATGCCCTAGGTCTTCGTGAGCAAGCAAGTTGGATGCACACCCACTAGTTTCTTTTGTTGAGCTTTCATGCATTTATAGCTCTAGTGCATCCGTTGCATGGCAATCCCTACTCCTCATGTTGACACCAATTGATGGGCATCTCCATAGCCCGTTGATTATCCTCGTCAATGTGAGACTTTCTCCTTTTTTTGTCTTCTCCACACAATCCCCATTATCATATTCTATTCCACCCATAGTGATATATCCATGGCTCACGCTCATGTATTGCGTGAAAGTTGAAAAAGTTTGAGATTATTTAAGTACGAAACAATTTCTTGGCTTGTCATCGGGGGTTTATAATTTTGGAGCATTTTTGTGTGACGAAAATGAAGCATAGCCTAACTATATGATTTTGTAGGGATGAACTTTCTTTAGCCGTGTTATTTTGAGAAGACATGATTGCTTTGATTAGTATGCTTTAAGTATTACTATTTCTTATGTCAATATGAAATTTTATTTTGAATCATTTGGATCTGAACATTCATGCCACAATAAAGAAAATCACATTGAGAAATATGCTAGGTAGCATTCCACATCAAAAATGTTGTTTTTATCATTTACCTACTCGAGGACGAGCAGGAATTAAGCTTGGGGATGCTTGATACGTCTCCAACGTATCTATAATTTTTGATTGTTCCATGCTATTATATTACCCGTTTTGGATGTTTATGGGCTTTACTTTAAACATTTATATCATTTTTGGGACTAACCTACTAACCGGAGGCCCAGCCCGTATTGTTTTTTTGCCTATTTCAGTGTTTCGAAGAAAAGGAATATCAAACAAAGTCCAAACGGAATGAAAACTTCGGGAGCGTGATTTTTGGAATGAACATGATCCAGAGGACTTGGAGTGCAAGTCAAGAAGCAGCCGAGGCGGCCAAGAGGGTGGAGGGCGCGCCCACCCCTACAGGGTGTGCACCCTATCTCGTGGGCCCCTCGGGCGGCCACCAACCTACTTCTTCCTCCTATATATACCCATGTACCCCGTAACCTTCTGTATCCGCGAGATGCCATCTTGGAGCCTTCGCCGGCGCTCCGTTGGAGGGGGAATCGACCGCGGAGGGCTTCTACATCAACACCATAGCCCCTCCGATGAGTTCTGAGTAGTTTACCACAGACCTTCGGGTCCATAGTTACTAGCTAGATGACTTCTTCTCTCTTTTTGGATCTCAATACCATGTTCTCCTCGATCTTCTTGAAGATCTATTCGATGTAACTCTTTTTGCTGTGTGTTTGTCGAGATCCGATGAATTGTGGGTTTATGATCAAGTTTATCTATTAGAAATATTTGTATCCCCTCTGAATTCTTTTATGTATGATTGAGTTATCTTTGCAAGTCTCTTCGAATTACCAGTTTGGTTTGGCCTACTAGATTGATCTTTCTCACAATGGGAGAAGTGCTTAGCTTTGGGTTCAATCTTGCGGTGTCCTTTCCCAGTGACAGTAGGGGCAGCAAGGCACGTATTGTATTGTTTCCATCGAGGATAAAAAGATGGGGTTTATATCATATTGCATGAGTTTATCCCTCTACATCATGTCATCTTTCTTAATGTGTTACTCTGTTCTTTATGAACTTAATACTCTAGATGCATGCTGGATAGCGGCCGATGTGTATAGTAATAGTAGTAGATGCAGGCAGGAGTCGGTCTACTTGTCACGGACGTGATGCCTATATACATGATCATGGCTAGATAATTTGATAATTATTCGCTTTTCTATCAATTGCTTGACAGTAATTTGTTCACCCACCGTAATACTTCTGCTATCTTGAGAGAAGCCACTAGTTAAACCTATGGCCCCCGGGTCTATATTTTATCATATAAGCTTTCAATCTACTTTTATTTGCATCTTTACTTTTCCAATCTATATCATACTATCTCTATCAGATCTCACTTTCGCAACTGGCCGTGAAGGGATTGACAGCCCCTTTATTGCGTTGGTTGCGAGGAGCCTCCTACTAGATTGATACCTTGGTTCTCAAAAACTGAGGGAAATACTTACACTACTATTGCTGCATCACCCTTTCCTCTTCAAGGAAAACCAACGCAAGATCAAGACATAGCACACCACACACAGCTAAGAGATTGTCTGTTGTGCTTCGGGGTGCCCCCCTGCCCCCATATATAAAGGAGGGAGGGAGCAGGCGGCCATCCTAGAGGGGCGCGCCAAAGGGGGGAGTCCTAATAGGATTCCGAATCCTAGTAGGAGTCCCCTTTCCTTTTCGAAGTAGGAGAAGGGGAAGGGAAGAGAGAGGGAGAAGGAAAGTGGGGGTCGTGCCCCCTCCCCTAGTCCAATTCGGTTTGGCTCGGGGGGGGGGGGGGCATGCCACCTCCTAGCCGCCGGCCTCCTCTTCCCACTAAGGCCCATGAAGGCCCAATACTCTCCTAGGGGGGTTCCGGTAACCTCCCGGTACTCCAGAAAATGTTTGAACCTATCTGAAACCTTTCCTGTGTCCGAACATAACCTTCCAATATATCAATCTTTATGTCTCGACCATTTCGAGACTCCACCTCATGTCTGTGATCTCATCTGGGACTCCGAACAAACTTCGGTCATTGTCGGGGATATACCCCGCGGTATGACCCAGCCGGAGTTATGACCCAACCGGACTTGGCGATTCACCGTAAGACCCGGCTGGAGCTAGGCGACTCACTGGCGATCTGCCTGGACATGGCGGTTTATATATAACCCGCCTGGACATTGTGACTCAATGGAGACCCGGCGGGCGGGTCAAACGGACGACAAGGCCCAAGGCCCACTAGGCCGGTTCATGTGATGGTGGGCCGACTTAAGAAGAAAGGTGTAAGGAATATTTCCCTTACAAGGAATCAAGACCCGGATTTGTATCCGGCTTGTAGTAGAAGATAGGCTAGTCCTAGTCCTACTAGGACTCCACATGTAACCCGCCCCTCTAACTTATATAAAGAGGGGCAAGGCTCCCCAAAGAGGGACAAGAAAACAAGAGAATAAACTTTAGGTCTAGATACATCTAAGAGGAGAGCCGCCTTATGCGGCGACTCCCTCATGAGCATAATGAGACCTAGCCTCAAACAGCATGTAGGGCTATTACCGGATGATGTTTCCCGGGGCCCGAAGCTGTCTAAACCCTTGTCTTGTGTGTTGATCCGCCCTGCGTCTCTCGTCCCACTCAACCCCTCTCGACCTACCACATAGATGTGTTGGCCTCGCGACTAAGTCCTGACAGTAAGTACATCTACCGTGACAATTCCACGACAGTTGGCGCCCACTATGGGGCCCGCGCACGATGGTGTTGAGTTCTTGAAGGGCGCTATCCCAGGGATCGAGAAGCTCCTCCCAGCTTATTGAAGAAGTTCCGGTCGACTTGTCGGAGAGTTCCAGCTGGCTCACCGAAAAAGTTCCGACCGCCTTGACGAAAGGTTCCGTCTAAATCGCCGAAAAAGTTCCGACCGCCTTTACGAAAGGTTCCGTCTAAATCGTCGAAAAGGTTCCGACCGCCTCGACGAAAGGTTCCGTCTGAATCGGTGAAAAGTTCTGACCGCCTCGACAAAAGGTTTCGTCTGAATCGGCGAAAGGTTATGACCGTCTGAATCACCAAAGAGTTCCGATTGCCTCGACGAAAAGTTCGGTCCGAATCGCCGAAGGGTTCCAGCCGAATCGCCGAAAGGTTACGTTCGAGTCATTAAAGAGTTCCGACTTAGGCTATAGAAAAGTTCCGGATTATCAAGAGGTTTCGGTTCAAAAGTTTCGTATTATCAAAAGTTCCGGCCGGATTATCAAGAGGTTCTGGTTCAAAAGTTCCGGATTATCAAAAGTTCCGGCCAGATTATCAAGAGGTTCCGGTAAAAATTTCCGGGTTATCAAAGGTTCCGGCCGGATTATCAAGAAGTTCTGGTTCCAAAAATTCCGGCTCAAAAAGTGCCGGCCGGGTTATGTGGAGAGCTCAGGCACTAGAAGACACATAACCAATTAATTCTTTTGTCAAAAAACAAAACTAGCACTATGCATTATCCAGTGCCAACATCCGGCAAAAAATACCAGGTGATATCCATCCAGTTTACTTTTATTAATATTTATTAATTTTTTGAAAACGACCAATCTGCCTATAGTGTTGTTATATACAGCCATCGCCCCTATAGTCCGGTTTACATCAACGCGCCGACCGGCTCGCCTGTCAACACCACCTTACAACGCCACGGACGACTCGCCCGTCTGCCCTCACGGCCGGTTCACATGTCCTCACCGGCTTACAACATGGAGGACAACGCACCGGCTTACAAACGCCATGGCCGATTTATCTGTTTGTTCCCGCGGCCGATTCACCCGTGAGGGATTTTAGTTTCACCTAGGGATCATCAACTTCATGGCAGATTATTTTCAGCCTAAATAAATTAGGTGATATCCATCCAAGTTTGTTTTATTATCACATGTTGTTTTTGTCAAAGAACAAGTTTATCTTTGCCTTGGTCTGCAATATTGTTTATGCAGGGCAATTATTTATGACAAAAAGTGATATTATACCACGGAGGTGGAGGCATGCCAACATCTTTTGGCACAGGTGGTCGTCATTACTCTACGGACTCCCGCACCGGCGTACAACGCCATGGCAGTCTCTCGCGACCACGCCGGCTTACAATGCCGTGGCCGTCTCTCGTGACCGCGTCGGCTTACAACGCCGTGGCCATCTCTTACGACCACGCCGGCCTACAACAAGGAGGACAACTTACCCGCCCGCACCGGTTTACAGCTCCACGGTTGATTCATCTGTCTGAGCCACCTTTGATGTTGCGGTCGTTTTTACGGTCCGTCTCTCGCGGCCTGGTCTACATCAACACACCAGGCCGCATTTTTCTGGATGAGCTGTTTATTGAGTATGAGCAAGTCACTACTTGGGAAGCCCGGTTTCTCTTCCAACAAATTGGAGGCGAATTATCATATATTATCAACCGCCGTCTGCACTGGATGGCTCAATGGATAGGTGCACAAGTCGCCGGCACTATGGTTTGGTTAACTTCAAACAACCAGTTGGAAGGAACCATTGCCCGAGTTGCTGACACGGTTCATACGGGATCATTTATAACCCGCCGCAATCACCTCAACCTTCTGTGGATAATCACTAGCCTAACATATCAGGTGAAATCCATCCAATATATTTTATATTACATATTATTTTCTTCAAAAGAGCAATTACTTTGGTTTGCAGGTTGTCCTATGCAGGATTCAAACCGCTCTATATCATGGTTAATTATGGAGAATCTCAAGCCAACTCCTCAAGTCGTCTTGAGACTCGGGGGCTACAATGATATGACTCGGCAAAATTAGTCGGTTTCAATGAATTCAAGAACTCCAGGTCATTAAAGGGAAAATAACCCGGCCCCAGAGATTACTGCTAGATTGATGAAAATTTAAAAGCTGTCACAAGATTTCCGGCTCAAAATAAGGACTCTGGTTTAAAATCCGGTTTAAGAGACATCTTTCTCCCACAAAGCATTGAAGCTCTTAAATCCGGTTCAAAATCCGGCCCAGGGTAAATTTGTCTCTCACAAATTTTTGAAGCTCTCAAATCCGGTTCAAAATCCGGTTCAAGGTAAATTTGTCCTTCACAAATTTTTTAAAGCTTTCAAATCTGGTTTAAAGTTCCGGTTCAAAAAGCATTAATCTCTCGCAAGTTCGAGTTCTCAGAAAAAATTAAAGGTTGCCAAAAGAACTTGCTGCCATGATGCGCGGTTCAAACTTGGGTATCCTGCCTTACGGCTTATCTTATTATGATCACTTGGGGACTTCTTGCTCATCGAGCATAGCTATCAGTACCCTCTTGATCGGCGCAATGCCAAAACTTATATGATCATTTGGGGGCTTCCTGTTCAAACATAGGTCGTATTCGAACCAAAGAGAACATAGCTGTCGATACCCTCTTGATCGGCATACTGCCAAACCCACTAGGGAGCTTCTTGATCATATCTGAATCATAGCTTAACCCCTTTGGGTCTGACGTGGGTCGTATTTGAACCAACGTCATTAAACAAATCTTATGGTCACTTGGGGGCTTCCTATTCAAACATAGGTCGTATTCGAACCAAAGAGAACATAGCTGTCGATACCCACTTGATCGGCATCGCCAAAGCCACTGGGGGCTATATGATCGTATTCGAATCTTAGCTTAACCCCTTTGGAACGGTTTACTGATCGTATCCAAATCAGAAGCCTCAAAAAGTTTTATTCTATCTCTGGTACAGTTTATTGTAGCCACAATTACTTAACTTGAGACCTTTTGGGGATTATATCTCAAATGTATATAAGTGTTTTATGATTAACCCGGCTTGACTTTTGACTATAAGTCGCCAGCTTATGACAACCATCATTTATATGGAAGCATTGGTTTCTAAGGATTGGGTTATCACCCTTACTGCATAGGTCATGTAAGCCGGCAGTACAAATTCAATATCACAGTAGTTATATGTGAGATATTATGACCCGCCCTGGTTTTGACGCTAAGTCGCCAGGGCATATGTTGTTTAAACTCTCTGCAGGATTTGCAGAAATATGACATATAAATGATTAAGTTCAAGCTCATTACCAAACTTGATGCTTCAAAATGATTATCCGTTCTGGAGTTTTCTCAAAAGGCTATAAGCCACCGGGTCATAAAAATTCCGGTTTACAATGAAGGCGCATTGAATCGACATCGACCAAGAGCCGACGGGTATTTAAACTCCGGATTTACTTGTCAACAGATAAGGTATTTGAAATCTTTAAATAGCCAAATTTGGCTGGATTTTCGTTATGATACTGAATGATTGAGGTTTTCATACCAGATTATATTATTCAAATCTCGAATAGCCAACATGGCTAGATTTCTATTGTGATTATTAATAACCAGTGCTATGATTGAGGTTTTCAAAGTCGCTTTAGCGCAACGGCTGTTATTTTTATCAATGGATATGATTTATTCTACAATGGAAGGAATAGTCCCGAGTCGCTGCAGGCTTATGACCCGGCACTTGGGGGCTATATTATTCAGATTGGGATTATATCAAATATGCAAGTCCCATGTCACTGCCAGCATGCACCATGGCACTTGGGGGCTAATGTAAAGTCATTTTTTGATCAACTTATTGAAGACCTGACTCATCCCATTGTAATGAGCCGGCCCTTGGGGGCTACCAATTGCTCCTGTCAAAAATTCAAGGTACACAAGCATTAATCCATTATATTGAACGGTCCACTATTTAGTTGGTGGAGTACAAAGCTCTTAACCTTGTGGACGTGGGTTCAAGCCCCATGGTGGAGACTATATTATATGATGTTATTATCAATTATATACAAAGTCCCAGCTCAGTATTATCTTACTAACCGGCCCTTGGGGGCTACACATTGCTGTTCAAATTTACATGGTTATATCTACAAAGTCCCTGTTCATTATTTGCATAATGACCCGGCCCTTGGGGGCTACACTGGTTGAAGTTTTCATGAGCATAAAGCAATTACAAGTCCCAGGTTGCTGCAAGCATGACAACCCGGCACTTGGGGGCTACAACATGTGTGGAATATTCAGTTTATATGGTTGAGATGAATAAACCGGATTTCTTCAAGGTTGCAACATTTATTGGAGCAAGTCTTAAACCATCACTTTGTTCTGCTCAAGACTTGGGGGCTACAGGTAATATGGATATAAGGGAGAAAAAATCTTTAAATTATCAGTTTTGAGAAAATCAGGAGGATCAATTACATAAACCGGTGTCAACAACAATTATGACCCGGCATCGTCTGTTTTACAATCAGGCAGTTTTTGGTAATGATAATCCGGCCAGTTTTACATCTTCAAGCCGTCTGAATATCAGATGAGTATTTGAAGACCAAAATTATTTAACCCGGCGCCTTGGAAGCCGACTCAAGTGGATTATTCTTCACAATATTTTTCTGTGAGAAACCAACATCAGCAAATTGAGTATGAAGCTAGCTTATTTGACCTAGATTTTCTAGATGAAGGAAATGACAATTGGACTTAAGGATAATCAGGTCCTGTCTCAGGAGAATATTTAACCCGGAGCGCAAGGAATTAAGGATGATCAGGTGCCGGCTTACAAGAATTTTTCACCCGGAGCACAACTTATCAAAGTTTTTCTGGTGTTTATTTTGCAGGATCAGTTTAACATGGATAAATCCAAATTAACCTAGGGGCTAATGTCGGGGATATACCCCGCGGTATGACCCGGCCGGAGTTATGACCCGGCCGGACTTGGCGATTCACCGTAAGACCCGGCTGGAGCTAGGCGACTCACTGGCGATCTGCCTGGACATGGCGGTTTACATATAACCCGCCTGGACATTGTGACTCACTGGAGACCCGGTGGGCGGGTCAAACGGACGACAAGGCCCAAGGCCCAGTAGGCCGGTTCATGTGATGGTGGGCCGACTTAAGAAGAAAGGTGTAAGGAATATTTCCCTTACAAGGAATCAAGACCCGGATTTGTATCCGGCTTGTAGTAGAAGATAGGCTAGTCCTAGTCCTACTAGGACTCCACATATAACCCGCCCCTCTAATTTATATAAAGAGGGGCAAGGCTCCCCAAAGAGGGACAAGCAAACAAGAGAATAATCTTTAGGGCTAGATCATTGTTGAGGAAATCGTTAACTGGTAGCTGCTCGGTTGGCTGGTGAGTAGGGGATTAATCGGCTAATCGGCAAGTCAATCGGCCATTTAATCAATTAATCGAACGATTTATCGGTTTATATGCTACTCGGTGACCCTATGAGTAGGGATTAATCGGCAAGTTAACTGGTTAATCGGATGAATTCTTGAACAGGGGGCTAGATACATCTAAGAGGAGAGTCGGCTTATGCGGTGACTCCCTCATGAGCATAATGAGACCTAGCCTCAAACAGCATGTAGGGCTATTACCGGATGATGTTTCCCGGGGCCCGAAGCTATTTAAACCCTTGTCTTGCATGTTGATCCGCCCCGCGTCTCTCGTCCCACTCAACCCCTCTCAAGCTACCACATAGATGCGTTGGCCTCGCGACTAAGTCCTGACACTAAGGACATCTGCCGTGACAATTCCACGACAGTCATCAAATCACATAACTCATAATACAAATCGTCATCAAACATTAAGCGTGCGGACCCTACAGGTTCGAGAACTATGTAGACATGATCGAGACACATGTCCGATCAATAACCAATAGCGGAACATGGATGCTCATATTGGCTCCTACATATTCTACGAAGATCTTTATCGGTCAAACTGCACAACAACATACGTTGTTCCCTTTGTCATCGGTATGTTACTTTCCCGAGATTCAATCGTCGGTATCATCATACCTAGTTCAATCTCGTCACCGGAAAGTCTCTTTACTCGTTCCGTAATGCTTCATCCCGCAACTAAGTCATTAGTAACATTGCTCGCAAGGCTTATAGTGATGAGCATTACCGAGACGGCCCAGAGATACCTCTCCGATACACGGAGTGACAAATCCTAATCTTGATCTATGCCAACTCAACAAACACCTTCAGAGACACCTGTAGAGCATCTTTATAATCACCCAGTTACGTTGTGACGTTTGATAGCACACAAAGTGTTCCTCCGGTATTCAGGAGTTGCATAATCTCATAGTCAGAGGAACAGGTATAAGTCATGAAGAAAGGAATAGCAATAAAACTGTAGCGATCATAATGCTAAGCTAACAGATGGGTCTTGTCCATCACATCATTCTCCTAATGATGTGATCCCGTTCATCAAATGACAAAACATATCTATGGTTAGGAAACTTAACCATCTTTGATTAACGAGCTAGTTAAGTAGATGCATACTAGGGACACTATGTATTGTCTATGTATTCACACATGTACTAAGTTTCTGGTTAATACAATTCTAGCATGAATAATAAACATTTATCATGATATAAGGAAATATAAATAACAACTTTATTATTGCCTCTAGGGCATATTTCCTTCAGTCTCCCACTTGCACTAGAGTCAATAATCTAGATTACAAAGTAATGGTTCTAACACCCATGGAGTCTTGGTGATGTTCATGTTTTGCTCGTGGAAGAGGCTTAGTCAACGAGTCTGCAACATTCAAATCCGTATGTATCTTGCAAATCTCTATGTCTCCCTCCGTGACTTGATGGTGGATGGAATTGAAGCGTCTGTTGATGTGTTTGGTTCTCTTGTGAAATCTGGATTCCTTTGCCAAGCCAATTGCTCCAGTATTGTCACAAAAGATTTTCATTGGACACGATGCACTAGGTATTACACCTAGATCGGATATGAACTCCTTCATCCAAACTCCTTCATTTGCTGCTTCCGAAGCAGCTATGTACTCCGCTTCGCACGTAGATCCCGCCACGACGCTCTGATTGGAATTGTACCAACTGACAGCTCCACCATTCAATATAAATACGTATCCGGATTGCGAATTAGAGCCATCCGGATCAGTGTCAAAGCTTGCATCAATGTAATGATTTACGACAAGCTCTTTGTCACCTCCATAAACGAGAAACATATCCTTAGTCCTTTTCAGGTATTTCAGGATGTTCTTGACCGTTGTCCAGTGCTCCACTCCTGGATTACTTTGGTACCTCCCTGCTATACTTATAGCAAGGCACACATCAGGTCTGGTACATAGCATTGCATACATGATAGAACCTATGACTGAGGCATAGGGAATGACTTTCATCTTCTCTCTATCTTCTGAAGTGGTCGGACATCGAGTTTGACTCAATTTCACACCTTGTAACACAGGCAAGAACCCATTCTTTGACTGATCCATTTTGAACTTCTTCAAAACTTTATCAATGTATGTGCTTTGTGAAAGTCCAATTAAGCATTTTGATCTATCTCTATAGATCTTGATGCCCAATAAGCAGCTTCACCGAGGTCTTTCATTGAAAAGTTCTTATTCAAGTATCCTTTTATGCTATCCAGAAATTATGTATCATTTCCAATCAACAATATGTCATCCGCATATAATATTAGAAATGCTACAGAGCTCCACTCACTTTCTTGTAAATACAGGCTTCTCCAAAAGTCTGTATAAAACCATATGCTTTGATCACACTATCAAAGTGTATGTTCCAACTCCGAGAGTTGCACTAGTCCATAAATGGATCGCTAGAGCTTACACACTTTGTTAGCACCTTTTGGATCGACAAAACCTTATGGTTGCATCATGTACAACTTTTCTTTAAGAAATCCATGAAGGAATGCAATTTTGATATCCATTTGCCAAATTTCATAATCATAAAATGCGGCAATTGCTAACATGATTCGGACAGACTTAAGCATCGCTACGGGTGAGAAGGTCTCATCGTAGTCAACTCCTTGAACTTGTCGAAAACCTTTCACAATAAGTCAAGCTTTGTAGATAGTAACATTACTGTCAGCGTTAGTCTTCTTCTTGAAGATCTATTTATTTTCTATGGCTTTCCAATCATAGTCATACTGCACGAGTAGAACACATAGAGTTGTGGGCTATAATAGTCATACTGCTTACCACCAACGTCTTACTTTGATTCGGCGGAATTGTTGGATGAAGCAGCACTGGCCGACATTACATGACAACGTTCATGAGACTGGTTCTACTGACGTGCTTTGCACATAGGTGGCTGGCGGGTGTTTGTTTCTCCAACTTTAGTTGAATAGAGTTTGACTACGGACGGTCCTTGTTGAAGGTTAAAACATCACACTTGACGAAAAGTCATTATGGTTTTGATGCATAGGTAAGAATGGTTCTTGCTAGAAGCCCATAGAAGCCATGTAAAACTTGCAACAAAAAAGTAGAGGACGTCTAACTTGTTTTTGGAGGGTTGGTTGTGATGTGATATGGTCAAGACATGCTGTGATATAAATTGTTGTATGAGATGATCATGTTCTGTAACAGAGTTATCGGCAACTAGCAGGAGACTTATGGTTGTCGCTTTATTGTATGATATGCAATCACCATGTAATTGCTTTACTTTATCACTAAGAGGTAGCGATAGTCGGAGTAGAAATAGTTAGCGAGACGACAACGATGCTATGATGGAGACCAAGGTGTCAACCCGGTTACGATGGATATCATGACGATGCTACGGTAATGGAGATCATGAGCACAAGACGATGATGGCCATATCATGTCACATATTTTGATTGCATGTGATGTTTATCTTTTATGCATCTTATTTTCCTTAGTACAGTGGTAGAATTATAAGATGACCCCTCACTAAATTTCAAGGTATAAGGTTCTCCCTGAGTATGCACCGTTGCTACAGTTTGTCGTGCTGAGACACCACGTGATGATCGGGTGTGATAAGCTCTACATTCACATACAACGGGTGCAAGCCAGTTTTGCACGTGCAGAATACTCGGGTTTAACTTGACGAGCCTAGCATGTGCAGATATGGCCTCGAAACACTGAGACCAAAAGGTCGAACATGAATTATATAGTAGATATGATCAACATAGAGATGTTCACCATTGAAAACTACTCCATCTCACGTGATCATTTAGATGACTAGAGGGATGTCTATCTAAGTGGGAGTTCTTAAGTAATATGATTAATTGCACTTTAATTTATCATGAACTTAGTCCTGATAGTTTTTGCATGTCTATGTTGTTGTAAATCAATGGCCCGTGCTACTGTTCCCTTGAATTTTAATGCGTTTCTAGAGAAAGCTAACTTGAAAGATGATGGTAGCAATTACACGGACTGGGTCCGTAACTTGAGGATTATCCTCATTGCTGCACAGAAGAATTACG
The DNA here is from genome assembly GCF_002162155.2 of Triticum dicoccoides. Lineage (NCBI taxonomy): Eukaryota > Viridiplantae > Streptophyta > Magnoliopsida > Poales > Poaceae > Triticum > Triticum dicoccoides. The sequence goes on along the minus strand of NC_041389.1, from coordinate 433,505,058 downwards.
TCCTGGAAGCACCGCTAGGTGCAAGACCTACTGCAGGAGCAACTGCGGACGTTATGAACATCTGGCAGAGAAGAGCTGATGACTACTCGATAGTTCAGTGTGCCATGCTTTACGGCTTAGAATTAGGACTTCAAAGACGTTTTGAACATCTTGGAGCATATGAGATGTTCCAAGACTTGAAGTTAATGTTTCAAGAAAATGCCCGAGTTGAGAGATATGAAGTCTCCAACAAGTTCTATAGGTGCAAAATGGAGGAGAATAGTTCTGTTAGTGGACACATACTCAGAATGTCCGGTTACCATAAACACTTGACTCAACGGGGGGTTAATCTTCCTGATGATAGTATCATTGACAGAGTTCTTCAATCACTGCCACCAAGCTATAAAGGCTTTGTGATGAACTATAATATGCAAGGGATGACGAAAACGATTCCCTAGCTCTTCGCAATGCTAAAGACTTTGGAGGTAGAAATCAAGAAGGAGCATCAAGTGTTGATGGTTAACAAGACCACTAGTTTCAATAAAAAGGGCAAAGGGAAGAAGGGGAACTTCAAGAAGAATTGCAAGCAAGTTGCTACTCCCCGGAAGAAGCCCAAGTCTGGACCTAGGCCTGAAACTAAGTGCTTCTACGGCAAAGGGACTGGTCACTGGAAGCGGAACTGCCCCAAGTATTTGGCGGATAAGAAGGATGGCAAAGTGAAAGGTATATTTGATATACATGTTATTGATGTGTACCTTACTAATGCTCGTAGTAGCGCCTGAGTATTTGATACTAGTTCTGTTGCTCATATTTGCAACTCGAAACAGGGGCTACAGATTAAACAAAGATTGGCCAAGGATGAGGTGACGATGCGCGTTGGAAATGGTTCCAAGGTCGATGTGATCGCCGTCGACACGCTACCTCTACATCTACCTTTGGGATTAGTTTTAGACCTGAATAATTGTCATTTCGTACCAACACTGAGCATGAACATTATATCTGTATCTTGTTTGATGCGAGACGGTTATTCATTTAAATCACAGAATAATGGTTGTTCCATTTATATGAGTAATATCTTTTATGGTCATGCACCCTTGTTGAGTGGTCTATTTTTGTTGAATCTCGATCGTGGTGATACACATGTTCATAATATTGAAGCCAAAAGATGCAAAGTTGATAATGATAGTGCAACTTATTTGTGGCACTGCCGATTAGGTCATATTGGTGTAAAGCGCATGAAGAAACTCCATGAGGATGGGCTTTTGGAATCACTTGATTATGAATCACTTGGTGCTTGCGAACCATGCCTCATGGGCAAGATGACTAAAACTCCATTTCCGGAAAAATGGAACGAGCTACTGGCTTATTGCAAATAATACATACCGATGTATGCGGTCCAATGAGTGTTGAGGCTTGTGGCGGGTATCGTTATTTTCTGACCTTCATAGATGATTTAAGCAGATATGGGTATATCTACTTAATGAAACTTAAGTCTGAAACATTTGAAAAGTTCAAAGAATTTTAGAGTGAAGTGGAAAATCATCGTAACAAGAAAATAAAGTTTCTACGATCTGATCATGGAGGCAAATATTTGAGTTATGAGTTTAGTCTTCATTTGAAACAATGTGGAATAGTTTCGCAACTCACGCCACCTGGAACACCACAGCGTAATGGAGTGTCTGAACGTCGTAACCGTACTTTATTAGATATGGTGCAATCTATGATGTCGCTTACTGATTTACCGCTATCATTTTGGGGTTATGCTTTAGAGACGGCTGCATTCACTTTAAATAGGGCACCATCAAAATCCATTGAGACGACACCATATGAACTGTGGTTTCGCAAGAAACACAAGTTGACGTTTCTTAAAGTTTGGGGATGCGATGCTTATGTGAAAAAGCTTCAACCTGATAAGCTCAAACCCAAATCGGAGAAGTGCGTCTTCATAGGATACCCAAAGAAAACTGTTGGGTACACCTTCTATCATAGATCTGAAGGCAAGATATTCGTTGCTAAGAATGAATCCTTTTTCGAAAAGGAGTTTCTCTCGAAATAAGTGAGTGGGAGGAAAGTAGAACTTGATGAGGTAATTGTACCTTCTCCCGAATTGGAAAGTAGTTCATAACAGAAATCAGTTCCAGTGATTCCTACACCAATTAGTGAGGAAGTTAATGATGATGATCATGAAACTTTAGAACAAGTTACTACCGAACCTCGTAGGTCATCCAGAGTACGGTCCGCACTAGAGTGGTACGGTAATCATGTTCTAGAAGTCATGTTACTAGACCACGATGAACCTACGAACTATGAGGAAGTGATGATGAGCCCAGATTCTGCGAAATGGCTTGCGGCCATGAAATCTGAGATGGAATCCATGTATGAGAAGAAAGTGTGGACTTTGGTGGACTTTCCCGATGATCGGCAAGCCATAGAAAATAAATGGATCTTCAAGAAGAAGACTTACGCTGACGGTAATGTTACTGTCTACAAAGCTCGACTTGTTGCAAAAGGTTTTCGACAAGTTCAAGGAGTTGACTACAATGAGACCTTCTCTCCCGTAGCGATGCCTAAGTCTGTATGAATCATGTTAGCAATTGCCGCATTTTATGATTATGAAATTTGGCAAATGGATGTCAAAACTGCCTTCCTTAATGGATTTCTTAAAGAAGAGTTGTATATGATGCAACCAGAAGGTTTTGTCGATCCAAAGGGTGCTAACAAAGTGTGCAAGCTCCAGTGATCCATTTATGGACTGGTGCAAGCCTCTCGGAGTTGGAATATATGCTTCGATAGCGTGATCGAAGCATATGGTTTTGTACATACTTTTGGAGAAGCCTTTATTTACAAGAAAGTGAGTGGGAGCTCTGTAGCATTTCTAATATTATATATGGATGACATATTGTTGATTGGAAATGATACATAATTTCCGGATAGCATAAAAGGATCCTTGAATAAGAATTTTTCAATGAAAGACCTCGATGAAGCTGCTTACATATTGGGCATCAAGATTTATAGAGATAGAACAAGACGCTTAATTGGACTTTCACAAAGCACATACCTTGATAATTTTTTGAAGAAGTTCAAAATGGATCAATCAAAGAAAGGGTTCTTGCCTGTGTTACAAGGTGTGAAGTTGAGTCAGACTCAATGCTCGGCCACTTCAGAAGATAGAGAGAAAATGAAAGTCATTCCTTATGCTTCATCCGTAGGTTCTATCATGTATGCAATGTTGTGTACCAGACCTGATGTGTGCCTTGGTATAAGTATAGCAGGGAGGTACCAAAGTAATCCAGGAGTGGAGCACTGGACAGCGGTCAAGAACATCCTGAAATACCTGAAAAGGACTAAGGATATGTTTCTCGTTTATGGAGATGACAAAGAGCTTGTTGTAAGTGGTTACGTTGATGCAAGCTTTGACACTGATCCGGATGACTCTAAGTCGCAATCTGGATACATATTTATATTGAATGGTGGAGCTGTCGGATGGTGCAGTTCCAAGCAGAGTGTCGTGGGGGATCTACGTGTGAAGCGGAGTACATAGCTGCTTCGCAAGCAGCAAACGAGGGAGTCTGGATGAAGGAGTTCATATACGATCTAGGTGTATACCTAGTGCATCTGGTACAATGAAAATCTTTTGTGACAATACTGGAGCAATTGCCTTGGCAAAGGAATCTAGATTTCACAAGAGAACCAAACACATCAAGAGACGCTTCAATTCCATCCGCCATCAAGTCACGGAGGGAGACATAGAGATTTTCAAGATACATATGGATCTGAATGTTGCAGACCCATTGACTAACCCTCTTCCACGAGCAACACATGATCAACACCAAGACTCCATGGGTGTTAGAATCATTACTTTGTAATCTAGATTATTGACTCTAGTGCAAGTGGGAGACTGAAGGAAATATGCCTTAGAGGCAATAATAAAGTTGTTATTTATATTTCCTTATATCATGATAAATGTTTATTATTCATGCTAGAATTGTATCTACTTGACTAGCTCGTTAATCAAAGATGGTTATGTTTCCTAACCATAGACATGTGTTGTCATTTGATGAATGGGATCACATCATTAGGAGAATGATGTGATGGACAAGACCCATCCATTAGCTTACCAGTCATGATAAATGTTTATTATTCATGCTAGAATTGTATCTACTTGACTAGCTCGTTAATCAAAGATGGTTATGTTTCCTAACCATAGACATGTGTTGTCATTTGATGAATGGGATCACATCATTAGGAGAATGATGTGATGGACAAGACCCATCCATTAGCTTACCAGTATGATCGTTACAGTTTTATTGTTATTGCTTTCTTCATGACTTATACATGTTCTTCTAACTATGAGATTATGCAACTACCGAATACCGGAGGAACACCTTATGTGCTATCAAACGTCACAACATAACTGGGTGATTATAAAGATGCTCTACAGGTGTCTCCAAAGGTGTTTTTTGAGTTGGCATAGATCAAGATTAGGATTTGTCACTCCGTGTATCGGAGAGGTATCTCTGGGCCCTCTCGGTAATGCTCATCATTATAAGCCTTGCAAGCAATAAGATTAATGAGTTAGTTTCGGGATGAAGCATTACAGAACGAGTAAAGAGACTTGTCGGTAACGAGATTGAACTAGGTATGATGATACCGACGATCGAATCTCGGGCAAGTAACATACCGTTGACAAAGGGAACAACGTATGTTGTTGTGCGGTTTGATCGATAAAGATCTTCGTAGAATATGTAGGAACCAATATGAGCATCCAGGTTTCGCTATTGGTTATTGATCGGAGATATGTCTCGGTCATGTCTACATAGCTCTCGAACCCGTAGGGTCCGAACGCTTAATGTTCAATGACGATTTGTATTATGAGTTATGTGATTTGATTACCTAGGTTTGTTCGGAAGGTTATATTCGGACACCAAAATGGTTCCAGAGTGATTCGGGTATTTTCGGTGTACCCAGAGGTTA